>NC_134408.1:99119992-99227492 GCF_038048845.1 Mixophyes fleayi | reverse complement strand
AACAACAACATTTTGGGTCCACAGCCAGGAAACTCCCCAGACCTTATTTCCATTGAGAACTTGTGGTCAATCCTCAAGAGGTGGGTATACAAAAAAACCCCCACAAATTCTGACAAGCGCCAACCATTGATTAGACAAGAACGGGCAGTCATCAGTCAGTATGTGGCCCAGAAGTTGATTGACAGAATGCCAGGGCGAATTGCAGAGGTCTTCAAAAAGAAGGGTCAACACTGCAGATATTGACTCTTTGCATAAACTTAATGTAATTGTCAATAAAGGTCTTTGACACTTATGAAATGCTTTTAATATTATTTCAGTATCCCATAGCAACATCTGACAAAAGGTCTAAAAACACTGAAGCAACAAACTTTGTCAAAACCAATATCTGTGTCATTCTCTAAACTTTTGGCCATGACTGTATATGAAAGTTTATGGATATATGTATATTCAGCTAACATTAATCATTCTCAGCTTTAATGTTAATCAACATCACAAAATGTTAACTTACATTAAGATTTCATTAAAGTTTTGACTTCTTTTATTTCATGTTCAACATCATACTTTTGTTCTCTGCCACAAAGGTATCCGTATACCACATTGGCATAAACATTACAGACACTGTGCCTGAAAAGTCTTAGCTTCTTAAAATAATAGGTGTTTCAGGATTTAGGAGAATTAGTCCATAATCCAAGAGGGTTAGTTTGCATTCCAAGTGAAAGATAAGTAGCTTTGGGCTGCTTCCCAGACTCTGAGAACCTAGAGGGTCCTGTTGGCCCCATTGTCCTTAACTCTGTGTGCCCCATTTCCTGGCCAGCTTCTCTCTCCCTCTCTCAGTGGGTGGCTTTACATTCCTTTAATCCTGTAATGTGATTTTGTTAATTCCATTTCTTAATTGTCTCTAATGAACACCAGATTGAGGACTCCTCCTTCCAATACAATGCCATTCAGAATCACAGCAGGTTTTGCATACAGGATACTCTAAAACTGTCATAGTTGAAGAGACAATTATAGACAATAGGGGAAGTCACTGATATAATTGTAGAAAAATAACATTTTGAATGTGATAATTTCCAAAAATATTTTGGGGCTGATGGCGTGTTGGGCGTCCGCACCATTTGCTTAGTGTAAATTACGCAATTTTGCACTGTCTATGTGTACACATTTTTTTTTACACCTATGTTCTTATGCAGATTCAGACACATCTTACATATGCGTCTGGAGCTTATGAACACTAGACTGTGGAAGGAAGAAGGGGGCAAGCATAGGCTGACTACAAGAGTGAAGGTGTATTCACACAAATGTGGCTTAGTAAATTGGTAAACGTTATAACCTGTTTGGGTATGCTGGCACTTGTAGAACTACACAATTTCACTAATCACACATATTCCGTGACAAAGCAGATTATAAAAAATGCTCCTCAGGTTATACCATTGGCCACGCCAATTCACCCAATATACAAAGTTCAATCAGTGTACACAGAGTCTGATACGTAGATGGATGTGTGGGTGTTTGTGTAGCGAAACTCTGCAAATTTTGTCTGCATATCCAAAGCAAGATGGGGCAGGAAGGAAGTTCTGCTATAGGCCAAGTACAGTAAGTACATGTTTCCAATAATTGGGAACAGATGCAGACTGGCCAAGAGAAGCTTATGCTCCTGCCAGTAACCGTATGAACGGCAGGTGCCTAAGGACGATCACCAGCACTAGCTAGCTGCTTCTTATTGGCTGCTTGGGGGTGCACCTTTTAAGCTGATGTTTGCTTTCATTGATTGTGCATATTATATGATTTTGTGAGTGTATTTTAGCAAGATTTTTAATTGTTTTTGCATTCAAACATGAAAAGGAGAATTACAGCTGCTGTATTTAAGATCATTTTTAAATAGTATTCCAACCAAATAGTGAATGTATATTTCTTTATTAAAACACAAGTTTACAAAAATGGGTTACTGCTGCAGGGTTGCTTGCTTCTTGCAATTTGTCCAACTTTGCATATTTGCGCAATTGCATTTTATGTCTGCAGGGCTTTTTTATGCAAAGTCTACTCCGGTGTCCCACACTCACATATACACTGTAAGAGGCCTGAGCTAGTGTATTTTCTACATGCCATCAAGCACTGTGGATAGCACTATTTGAAATAAACTGACTTCTTCTGTATATCTTTATCATATTGTCATTGTGATGACCCTGCAAATGCAGTCTCTAAGGTCACTCATCCAGTGATTTTAATTCCCCCATGACGCCCCCACGCAAAGTGCCAGCCGGTAACATGACGGAGAAGCAACCAGCACTTGCTTACATGTGAATCAGCTGGCTGCTGTTCCTGAATATCAGTGTGCTATGCATGGCTATGGTGTCACAGTCAAGCACCACATTCCCAGCCTGAGGAGCCGACATACAACCTTCCCAGCCACCTGCTACGGTAAGAAGCAGCCGAAGTGGGACGCCTCTTCTGATTGGGAAGGGTGGTGCCCAGGGCTTGCCTTCGCCCTGCTCATATTGTCTCTCCATTGAGTATATATCCCATTGATTTGTGAACTGGAGGCAAAACATTATGGTCCCTGTTTCCCTAAAGATGGAAGTCCTGATGTTCTGGAGTTGCTGTCTCAGCTGAACATGGTTGTGTAGTGTTCTCTATAACACCGACTGCAGCAAGGGGTTTGAGATTTCACTCTGGTTCAGCAGGCCTTTGTACAGTATTTATGTATAGTACTTCATGAATTTACTCAGAGCCTCAAGCATGGCATTGAGGTGTACGGCTAATTCATTCAGTGACTAGCTGCTGCTGAACTGGTTTGCAGCTCATCCCTGCACCTCTCCAATGCAATCATTCCTTTCCACACAATGAACTGTTCTCCACAGCTCCGCTAATTCTCCTCCTCTAACCACGGAAGACAAACTGTAGTGACAGCTCCCTGGGCTATAATTTCACCCTGCCCATGCAAGAAGTAACATTTCAATCTGATAGATGGCCCTTTTCAGTGATATCTGCTGCTGAGGGTGGATGATTTTTTTTTCCTGAGAATCAGGATATAGTGGAACAATGTAACTAATGAAAACAGACAATGAAAAGGCTTCCCAGAGGCAGACTGGCTGACAGCGTAGAGTCTGCTTTATTATCTATTACAACCCCTACCAGTTAGAGGTCACTGCAAGCAAAGGGGGCTGCCTAAAAGGCACTAAATCTTCTTAACAGGTTTTCCTTTTACAAAGACAAAGGCTACTCCTCAGCTGTCGCCTCTTGTCCCCTCTCTTTATTCTTCTGGGCCCATGAAATAACCTATCAGAGGACTTATATAATCCAATTTCCAGGGCACTTAAACCGGCCTCCCACATGTAATCTGCATGAATAACAAAACATGGGGCTATCCACTCCCTTAAATGTTCCTTTTAAAGAGGTGAATTGAGATAATGACTAAGTATATAGATTGGAAATTAATTAGTGCAAAGACATCTGGCTACTGCCCTTCCACCTAGTAACATTAATAAAATGGCAAATGTCATTAACAATATGGGTGGCATAAGTAAAAATAGAAATACATTCACACCTCAACCAATTTATCTATTCACACCTCCGCAGGCGTTTATGTAATTACATATTTCTTAGTTTTTATACAAAGTTCAGTTCCATAAAATAACATTACACATTATTTTCCCTTAAAAACTGACACATGGGAAGGTGAACTTTTCTTCATAATATTACCTCCTACTGGAGCCAGCCAGAGGTCTGCAGATTGCTATACAGATTAATATGGTTATAATCTGCATATATTACATAAAAATAAAAGCACACTCTGTAAAGAGATATTAAAGTTCTGGATGTTACAAATTTACATACTGATATGTTCAGTTCCTATAAGAAAATAATGATCCTCTTGCACCAAGCATGTGATATTGCAGCAATGTGTCCTCGTAATGACTCCAGCCCCAAGTTCATGAACTCAACCCATTTAAAAAAAAAATTGAAAACAGATGACTGACCTAGTAGGGACATCATCCTTTATTTGTGGACTGTTAGGTGTATAGACTGCATATGCTCTACATGTATCAATGATGACTGGTATGAGAAAACACTGTACGTATATAGTTGGGCATAGCTACGTATATAGGTGGGCATAGGTACGTATATAGGTACGTATATAGGTGGGCATTTTATCCTGCGGTCTATGTTTCCTTGGCAGTCTGGCCCAGAAAACTACGTAATTGACTGCACCATCTACTGTGTATGACTGCTTGTTTCTGGTCATCAATTATCAATTTATAATAGGTAAATAAAGTTAATACTATTTAGTACACAATACAGGACCATGGACAAAAGAAAAGAATTTGCTGATCATTAGAACATGTAACGGTCTTGTTATTTTGTGTCTTAAATCACAAGCGAAATTTTCCTATGTGGGAACACTTACATGATTTAGGACAATATCATTATAAACTGTAGTAGTTAATTCACTCGGGCTCAGTATCCACCAATTTCAATTTAACTGGTGATTAATCTTTATGTGTTGGCCTATCCTCACTGCTAGTTGGCTAAATAATCAAGGACTAGTATTTAAATATTGTGGAATCATTCAGACAGTTTTAAAGTAAATATTTAAAAGACAAAATGCCAATTATTAAATGGTAAAAAGTGTGAAATACAAATAACACCTAATTGCGCTGCTAAGGAATAGAAGAAGTATCCGCAATGCAGCTCAGGAAAGTAAAGGGTATCCCTCCCTTGAAGTCAAGATATAGTAAAAAAAAATCCTGGCGCAATGCTAGTGATATAATCTGTTAGTAACAGAGGGTCGTGAAGTGCGTACCGGCTGGGGAGAACCCAGGAAAGCGGAGTGAAATCCAGGCAAGTGGTCATACACGGGTAATCCAACAGAATATCCACAGGACAGGAACAAGGAGCAGAGCTGGTCAGCAGAACTGGTAACAGTAAGCTATAACCGGCAGTGAGGCTGCAGACCTCACTGCCTTAAATACCAGCATCAGCCAATCAGAGCATAGCTCTGAAATCACATACAGCCCCTGCTTAATTAATAAAGCTCTATTAAATTAGCCCACAGGCTTGTGTATATAGCCGCCGGGACGTGGCGTTAGTACCGCTGGCGTCTGGTAGACTCTGGAAATGACGTCCCGGTCGTCAAGGTGATGGCCGGGACATCAGAGGGCACCAGGAGCGAGCCATGGCGGCTGTGAGTACCGCCGCGGCTCATAACAGCCAGAGCTTAAATAATATATCTATTTGATCAGACATTGAGCAAAACTATTGGGAAATTGTAAAAACTCATTATTTGAGCTCTGTAATATACAACCATTTAGTCTGATGGATGAGAGGGCAGACCTGTGTGAATGACCAAACTGGACAGAGATTCAATTGCTTTTGTATGAGCATTTTAAGAGTATGTCACACTGTTCTGCCGGACCCTATGTCTCCAGTTGTTGTTTTTCACTTATCTTGCTTTAAAAGTGCACTTTTTCTGCTCTGGGCCTATTTAAAAAGAGAGGCCTGGAGTTGCAGCTGCAGTAACTCCCTGGTTAGTCTGCATGTAACGGAGATTCAGAATGACACATTAAAATATTAATGTGTGAGTACAATTAGGTGTTTGTCACTATATGTTTTCTAATACTGTTATTAGTAGTAAAAATGATCTCATTGGTTGGGAGAAAGGTCCAAGAGACAAGTGTGTGGTGCCTTATGCGCTTTGCATCATCACAGCCCTTGTGTCCAACAATGCAATAGTCATCGCACATTGGTGGGTACCAGGGCCATGATGACACAATTTGCACCAAATTACATCATCAAGCCCTCACACTTTATGAAGGATCCGAAATTTGTTAGTCTCTGGGAGAGTAGGCCAGTATGCTAAGACGTAGTTGTTAATGACACCTGTGCCATAGTTGCCGACTTTTACTTACTTCCCCTGGGAGATCCGAAGGGGAGGTCAGGAGGTAAGTGCAGGAGGGGGTGTGATGACGTGATCACGTCACTGTGTCCCTGCCCCCTGCTGTGTAATGACATGACTGATGGCAATGAATAGTGATAGGCGGCTCCACGACGACACAAATCTCGTCATTAAGTCTGTCTCCGCCCAGGATCCGGGAGGTACCTGCTCCTCCTGGAGTCCAGGAGGAGAATTGGCAAATAGGACCTATACTGACAAAATAGAGTTAACAATACAATGTGCTGTTCACAAGACCATTCATTATCATCATTTATTTATATAGCGCCACTAATTCTGCAGTGCTGTACAGAGAACTCATTCACATCAATCCCTGCCACACTGGAGCTTACAGTCTAAATTCCCTAACACACACACAGACACACATACACACACACACACACACACACACACACACACACACACACAGAGACTATGGTCAATTTGATAGCAGCCAATTAACCTAGTAGTATGTTTTTGGATTGTGGGAGGAAACCGGAGCACCCCCAGCTACATTATCCCCAATATCAGGAAAATGCAACTGTCAACTTGAAATTCTAAAAAACAGGTTACTGGGCACGCTATAGTAAAAAAAAAAAAAAGTTAAGTTGGCCACTAAAACACTAGTCCAGTTATAACCCAACGTCTGTTTTCTTCATCTTCTTCAAAGCATATAAATGCCATAAATCCAGGCTAGTATAAGACATTATTGTTTAAACCGATTAGACACCAATTGTACCACTCCGAAGCTGTAATATGTTTTCTAGAAGGAAACAACCCTAATTACTATTGTAATGCGGTATGCCTGTGTAATCTGCTCAATAGCTTTCAGGCAGAAAAAGTAGCTTCTTTGTTCTAGAAAACTGGGTGGCATCAAAGCTTCTGCACCAGGAGGTCACAAACTGGAAAACAGTGTATTTCTGAACAGGTGTCTACTGCCATGACAATTATTGTTACAGCAGACAGTTTAGTTTGTTGTTTCAGGAGTGTTTGTATGGAACAAGATAGAATGGAGCCTGAATCCAGTATCAGACACTGCAAGGATAACAAACCATTCCAGGAATGCAGCACCGCATAAACACAACAGTCATCCAAGCCGCAACCATCTGTAATGCTCTTAATCTTCAAGTTTCCAAAACATTTTTTGCAGACTTCACCTTTTTCAGTTTGTCTTGTGGTAAGTGTTAGTTTGTGGTAAAACACATTATTCATCATAGTCTTAGGCATACAGCTCATACTGTCAACAAGCTCAGCCAGTGTGTGATAAATTAAACACAACAGTAAAGGGTCACTTGCTATGCCTAAGCAAATTAGCACTACTACAATTTTCCAAAATGCCCAATGTGTTACTTTTCATAAGCTTTAATTGAAACATTACTTTTATGTGTCCGTAAATGTCAGAGCACAAACACAAACTAAGAACCTGCAGGGGTTCTTAGGGGAAACCATTGGTGCCTCTTTATTTCACACCTATCATGCCTGACAATCATAATTGCCTATTCTCCCCTGACTCTCCCTATTTATCAAAAGATTACTGCCAGCAATCAGCCTGAGAAATGTTTTATGGGGTTTCTCCCCTCGAAGACTTCCCCATACATGGGGAAAGCCTATTTAAGAAGGATCACTGCAGTACAAGTACCGTCGCAACCCTCAGGATCCCAATAGCAGAGGAAATGAATAGAAAAATGCTTCATTTATTTACATCCAATATATTTTCTAACAGGTTGAGTGAGTGGAATATCAGCTTAGCGCTGAACAATAGTTCATATCTAAACATTTAAATTTTGGGGTTTAGTGGTTCTTAGAACTGGCAGTTTAAAAGAGAAAAAACCAAACATTTGAGATTTGGTTTCCAGAGGCTTCATTCCCAACAAAAGGCCTTTGTGTCTATATATGTTCTCACTGTTCTTTTAAATTCCAAACACTGCTCTTAAAAAGCTAGAACAATAAGTTAAGTAATAGTAACATGAGTAGTATGTCTTTGTAATCGTTCCATGTTATTTCTGGCTTTTATCCATAGCAATGTAATTTACCATAAGAAATATTTATATAATAGGAGTTTGCAGACATATTGGTTACTTTGTAGACATATTGTGTCTATTTTGCCTATTTGCCTACTTAAAAACATTTTCATACTGTCTGTATGCTGTCTGTAATTTGCTAAGCAAATTACATAGTGTCAGGTCCTAAAAAGTATTTGCACATCCCAGTGCCATGCAATGAGTACTGCAAGTGCTCCTGCAGTGCTAGAATTGGCTATGTAACAAAACTTCTCCATATTTTAATGGCCTAATCTCTATTTCTGGTGTGTTTATCCTAGAAAGACATCTGCAATCCCTCTATCCTCTACTATAATGTCATAGTTGCCAACTGTCTCTAATTTCCAGGAATAGTTCAGATTTAAACAATTTGTCCATGAAAATGTCCCTGCTATCAGTACTGACCAAATGCACAATAAAATTCCTATTTTTTAGCATGTTAGATGATATTTTTTACCATCTATCTATGCTTTAAAAGTCAAAATCTATTAACAAAGACTATTTAAAAGTCAAAATGTACACTATTATCCAATTCAGTACAGATGACACGATGAGGACTGTGGTATTCCTCTAAGACAGTATTGCATATAACCTGTATAGATCCAGTGGTTTTAATCACATATTGCACATTACATTGAAGCAGGGGAGACTGCAAATCATCAAATGGTTATTATACTAAATTCTAGCCATGGCCCCAGAGTGTGGCCATGCACCCAATCATGGCATGGCCACACCCAATCATGCCATAGTAACACCCCCTGTCCTGAAGCTGCCTACCAGAATCTACCATTAAGATTTTGCACAAACATTGTATGGAGCTTGTATATTTTTCCCCAGTATGTGTGTGTTTCCATGTGGTATGGAATGTAGATTGTACGCTCCACTGGTGGAAGGAGGGATGTGGAAGACTAAATATTATCTGTAAAGTTCTATGTAATATGTATGCGCTATATAAAATAACTGATAATAATCAAAATATTTAAATACCACTTTAGGTAGTGTAAACATAATGTAACTCGTTTTGAGTTGGACACATTGACGTCCAGAAGTGCTAGTGTAAGTCCAAAAATATACATGTTTATTTTGAGCAGAGTGTATCATCATACAACAACATACACAAGACACCATTCCAATTGTAAAGCGCTACGGAATTTGCTGCTGCTAGACAAATAAACAATGACGATGAAAAAGTGATCATCAATTTGCTGATGGTGAATAGTATTGTGCTTCTTTAAAAAAAATAATTAAATAAATAAATAAAAAATGATGTGCCCCCACAAAATGATACCAACTCCAACACTCTTAGACTGGGTGAGTGCGGAAACTGTGGGAAGGGGGGGTGCAGGGGGGGTTATGGAGTCCCCACAATCAAGCTGCTACAAGCACTAGGCGATGAAAAAAAAAAAGTATGACTTAGTTTGCCAAATGAACTAAGTAAAGATTTCATCTTTCTGATATCTGATATTTTTTACACATTATTACCATTAAGAAAATTCCATAACAAATAACCTGATCTAACCGCACATAGTTAAGAGCCCTTTCTTACCTCCTGTAGTGAGCTAAAAGCAGCACAGCATTGCTTTGTATAGATTTCACTGGTGAATCACAGGGTCCCATGGTTAATCTAATCTAATATAGTTAAACACTGATACAGCTTTTAGACCTGTCTTTTATTACACCTCAAGTGAAGCTTTAACTAAATGCAGCCAACAAGTCTAACATTTAATATTAAGGTAAATATATCCTTCTCCAACTTTGCCATGTAATGTATAAACACAGATTAGATTAATTTTTGCGCATGTTAGCTATAATATTTCTATAAACACTCTTTATAGCAACACAATAAACCACTGAAATTATTTCAAATTTAAATATGGGTAAGGCTGGATACACACAACAGGGCTTTTCAGACGATTATTGGGTCAACCACCCGATAAACCACTGTTCAGCCTGATATTAGTGTGTACACTCAAAGATGAACGATTATTGTTCCACAGCTCATCATATCGTTTCATTTCATTTCATTTTTAAACCAATCTAAAAATGTTGTTCAGTGATGGAACAAATTAATTCCAATCCTGCAGTGTGTACGCACTCACGATCAGGATCTCTGTAGAGTTTACAGTCATCATCTTTTCAGCCGATGGTTATGACAGATGAAGAGAACAGATCTGAAGGTAAATCTTGTAAATCTTGCACAGTGTATACACATGAATTGGCATGCTGATCGGGACTTTTTTTTTTTTTCGCAAAAACAATATTTTTTTTTATGTTTAACAAATTTGACTATTTGTCCACCCTGTGCAAACCTACCGATGGCGCACGTCTTCAGTCAAACATGGCAATGCACATGCACCTACCACCACCTTAATTTCAACATTTTATTTTACTCCATTCAATCCTTATTTTTGTCCTAAAGAAGTCACATTTTATTAGATTAGTATTTGTAGCTTTATAAATGCCCTTTCCCATATACATTGAGCATTGATGATGCAAAAGACCTGATCATTGCCAATAGGGAGAATGTGTAAATATTAGCATGCTTTGTGGGGGAAAGTGGCTCTGCAGGAATGCCCCCAAATTATTATATGACCCCCACCTCTTTCCCATTTTATTGCTAAGTATTCCAGACAGTGGAATTGCATGTTCTATTTAAGACCAATGGGGTTGTAGTTTTAACTTGCATTTCCTGTCTTCTAAACATAACACATGTTACAGTGTGTTCATACCATGAGGTATGGTGATAATTTCATCATTCTAGGGGCAGCAAAGATAGGTTCTTACCTTGCTTCTGCATCCCATTTCTCCTGCTGTCCCTCATCCAGTTACTGTGCTTCAATCACTGATTGCAAGAGGAATCTGAGTGTGACACACATCATCTGCAATTTTCCACTGTGGTCAATGAATTAGCAATGCAGTGACTGATTATGAAAGTTAGTACCTCTAATCCACACTTACCCCGGGGGGAGGTGAAGTGGAGAACTGAGGGGGGGCGAGACACAGTGAAAGTGTTATTTTATAACGGGGGCTGGGCCAAAATGACGTGATTCACTGCAAATCGCATCATGGAGGCTTTCATCCTACCCACTTTGCTAGGACGTGGGCAAAATTAGGGAGAATTGCCTGCTCTACCGGGTGTCTGGGAGACCTACTCTGAATTCGGAAGTCTTCCGGACATTCCGGGAGAGTTGGCAAGTATGCTGTAATCTTGCTGCTAAAGCAGTGGCAGCTGCAGGAAGTGCAGGTGATTTGTGTCCCATGTATTATATCCTGTAGTTAATGAGAAGCACAGTGGGATGGGATGGTACGGGGGGGGGGGGGGGGGGGGGTAGGGGGGGTTACCCTGCAAACACTGAGTTAGGAGCACTGATACAGTTGAGGATCAGATGAGTGGACAGCAAATGCTCCCTGTATAAGGCTGGAAAAAATTGCAGATAACCAACTGTATCTTGGAAAAGGCGGCTTTGCACAGAAGTCAGTCCTATAAAACATCCATATCATTGTTGTTGCTTTTCATTAGCTTCTTAGGTTACATAATACGTATTTCCTCATTATTTATGCATTTCTGTTTTACAATTATTATGAGCAGACATCCGTAAAGCTGTGTATAGAAACACATTGTTATACTCCTGTATTTATTTGCCTTGTACACAAATTAATTGTTATGTGTTCTGCATCTGATCATCCATTTATGCATGATATTTAAAACATTTTCAAGCTGATTAGATGAATAAATAAATTGCTATTCAAATCACAAAAGCCCCTAGACTGTTTAAAACATAACACTTCAGTTAACAAAAGTGATTTGCAATCTAGGGCACGACTCTTGTTGTCCGCTCTCTACCCTCCAGGGATAGTCAGTCCTACCCACTGCGGAGGTCTCAGGGACACAATCGTTACATTTTCTCAGTTGCACTTATGCTAGAAGACATAACTAAATATTTAAGAATTTAAAACATGAAAATTTTATTTTGTAGATAAGCTATCGGATACAAAACATTAGAGGCCACATTCAGCACGCAGTGCTACTTCTCAAGAGCTCTCCAGGTATCAGAAAATAACCACTTGAAGTGGCTCATAACAAGCTGTCTGGCACCAATGATGCAGTGGTTGTAAATATCAGTAAACATTGGTTATCTTCTTACATCTGACAGTTAGTTTATTGTATTCTACTGATGTCTTCAATGTCCTTATTGTTTGCTTGAATTATAAGAATTACAACTGACAGACTTAAAACATTGAGGAAATATCAAAGTTATCTCAGTTAATAAGTAGGTAGTATAACTAAGCGCTTCTTTCACTAAAGGTGGGGAGGGAGTATAAAATAGAGATTTATTAAGGAATGCAGCTTGTTCTTTCTATGATTGGCCTGACTGACTGTAGCGCAGTGAGTGCTGAATAGTGATCAATAGATCATTTTTAGGTCCCCTTAAGCTGTGTTCAATGTCCAGTAATGGACAGAAAGATAGCAGATACAACCATGTGAGCCCAATGGCTGGCACCGGAATTAAAATTTTAGCTCTTGGAGCGAGAAGGAAATATGCCGCCCCCCCCAGTCCTCAATTTTAACAAAATGAACCTAAAATATTCATAAACTGCTTCCCCCTTCAGCATTGCGCCCTTGTCGGCCACCCCTATCTCACAGCCCTAGTTACGGCCTTGCTCACAAGCATATTTCTATCATGACACACCTAAGCATGTAACTACTAAATGTGCAGGGGATGAAAAACCGATGCGTGCCTACCACACCTTGGGATCCACCCCTATACAGCACGGTGGCGTAGTTATATAGCACGGTGGCATAGTCAGTGTTGGACTGGCCCACCAGAGTACTGGGATTATGACCAGTGGGCCCCAACACCTAAATGCTCTGCTCCTTAATGTAGCGGGGAGGGACTGCTACCCAGGTCCCCCAAACCAATGACTATCACTGCCGATGATACAGCTGGGGCGGTGCATGCACAGTCAGCACAGCCCCAGCACTCACTAACATCATGTGATGAGCTCCTCCAATCGGAGGTCAGATCCCATGCAGCTCCTACAGACTGCGCGATTCTTGTTTCTGTTCAAGGAAGGGGGGTTATCGGATCGGATCCACTCTCTCTGGGAGTCACCTGACACAGCGCTGCAGAGACAGCAGTGCGACTAGTTCCTCAGCTCAGGCAGTGTCAGCAGAGAAGAGAAAGAAGAAGAAAAAGCGGAGACTGTAAGTAAACTATAGTTTTTATATATGTCGTTTCTCTTTGAGAATAAAAATACATAAATTCATCAAAATCCCATCAAGGGGGAGTGAGGGTTGTCTTAAAAATCCAGCTACCAAATCTATAAAATCTATAGGGGGCAGGGGGATGGGTGTTGAAAAGGCTATTCTTCCGCCTCACGTATAAATAATACGGGTGAGGGGGGGGGGGGGGGGGTTAGATGACTATTCTGGCTCCCAGTTTATAATTTTATTTTATTTTTTAACTTGATATACTGAAGGCAAATCTATAAAGAAAAATATAGAGGATGAGGTTGATGATACTGTTCTGGCACCCAAGCTATAAAAAAAAATAGGGAGGTTGATATTTTTATTGTGCCCAGTCTGTAAAAAATATGGGACTGTTTTGGGAGAAATAGGTCTTTTTATTTATGCTAATAATTTCAGGGCTGGTGTGTGTGTGTGGGAGGTCTACGTATTAAATGGGAATCCTATTAATTTAATGTTGGGGCTTGTGGTGGTGGGGGGGGGGCAGTATATGCACATATTAAAAGTGAATGATTTTAATGTTGGGAATGGTTTGTAGGAAGGAGGTATTTACATTCATAAATGTAAACACTATTTAATTTTTCGGTGAAAGGCGCTTAATTATTAAACATGAGTGCTATTAATTTAATGTTGAGCTGGTTGGTGTTAGGTTGGTCTAGTGTAAAGTCATAGCGGGCAGAGACTTCTTAACTCTGTCTGTATGTATTACCCAGTATTGTTTTATTACTGTGTTTATTCCCAATTGTAAAGCGCTATGGAATTTGCTGGCACTATATAAATAAATGTTGATTATTATTGCTCTACTTTCTAGGAGATGAATAATAGCTATCTCTTTTCCAAACAGGACCCCATCACTCCTGGATCTGGCCAAGCAGCAGCTGACTTGAAGAAACCAGCAGCAGATGCAAGAACAGGTAGGAGAGCACAGCATAGGGATAGAGGGTGGTCTAGCGCCTGTAGAAGGCTAAGCGCTGCCACTATGAGGCAATACCGACTCACCCCAAGATATGGAGGGGGAACAACAATGTGAGAGATGTAAGGGGGCAATGTGGAAGATACAAGAGGGGCAATATTTGTATACGTGCAACACTATCTTTATACATATTAGAGCAGTGGTCCGCAGAGCTGTACAGAGAACTCACTCACATTAGTCCCTGCCCCATTGGAGCTTACAGTCTAAACTCCTTAACACATACGGGTCAATTTTGATAGCAGCCAATTAACCTACTAGTATGTTTTTAGAGTGAGGGAGGAAAAGAGACATGTATTTAGGTATGAAGGGCTGGCCACATATATAACCACTAAGATGTACTTTATCAAGAGCTCAATACTGTATTTACTGGCCACACAAATACATTCTTAGAATAGGATAACATACACACTCTCAGAGGATAGAGAACTCAGAAGTGGAAAGATGCAACATGGTGATAAATATGTGATTTTTCAGGTGTCTGGCCACGCCTTCTCAGCAGTACACTGTGTCACACACCTTTTTATGGGCCCCTACCGTTGCATTCCCCTGGTGCAGTGATGGCTAACCTGTGACACTCCAGGTGTTGTGAAACTACAAGCCCCAGCATGCTTTGCCAGTTATCAGCTAGTTATCTACTGGCAAAGCATGCTGGGGTTTGTAGTTTCACAACACCTGGAGTGTCACAGGTTAGCCATCACTGCCCTGGTGGGACCTTCATGCCCCAGTCCGACACTGGGCATAGTGGTTAGCACTTCTGCCTTACAGCACTGGGGTCATGAGTTCAATTCCCGACCATGGCCTTATCTGTGAGGAGTTTGTATGTTCACACCGTGTTTGTGTGGGTCTCTAGCGGGTGCTCCGGTTTCCTTCCACACTCCAAAAACATACTGGTAGGTTAATAGGCTGCTAACAAATTGACCCTAGTCTGTCTGTGTGTGTGTGTGTGTTAGGGAATTTAGACTGTAAGCCCCAATGGGGCAGGGACTGATGTGAGTTCTCTGTACAGCGCTGTGGAATTAGTAGCGCTATATAAATAAATGGCTCTATGAGGCACAATAGGAAAGTCCATACTTACCAACTTTCTGTTGGTGAAATCCGGGAGCCTGCAGAGGAGGTGGGCGTAACGGCGGGGGGGGCTCCAAATGGCGTCATTCACCGGGAATCGCGGCGTTTGGGACTTAATTCTGCCCACTTCACTAGGAAGTGGGCAGAATTATCCAGATGCGGGGGATTGCCACACTCGCCCGGGAGACTCTCGCAAAATGCGGGAGTCTCCCGGATATTTCGGGAGAGTTGGCAAGTCTGGGAAAGTCTCACCTTTTCAAGTTAATATTTAGAAAATATAGTGGTTAGCAAGTGAAGCATCTCTGTGTAGAGGTATGAAGCAAACAAACAGAACATGGCCAATTGATCGCTACCAGATATTTTTGCCAAATTGCCTAATATACGTGACCATAGATTTCTTTCATATACATGCATCAAATTCAGGAAAAGTAAACAAAGACTGTCTTATATTGTTGTAGCCTGTACCACGAGAGTGACAAGGGAAAACATAAATATCCTCTCTGTTACTATTAATGTTGGCAACTCCATGTATCTAGATAGTTTTTCCTCATTTGCTTCAACCAGATGGACTCCAGATGCCCAGAAGCGGGCAAACCCGCAGCAAGTTCCTATGAGCAACATCTTGTCATCAGCCTGACACCAAACTGACATGGCAAAGTAATGTGCCTAAATCATGCAGCATATGTCCCTGTTCTTCCAGAAAATCAGTGGAAAATAAAAGATAATGTAAGCGTGTCTTTCCGTAAATAAGCTTTATAAGAGTGAAAGGAGACAAAAGGAAAGAAGCCAACTGTGTCAAGATCTTTTGTTTGACATTTTGGTTCTTTGAACAGCCAAGTGTGTGGAAAAGACCCAGTATAAAACTCATTAATAAAAAAAGAGGCCAACATTTGACATAATGCAGAGAAAACAATGGCATAGTAAAATAACATGTAGCCAATATTTTTTTTTACCAAAATTTATATTAAGAATTCTTGTAATCAATCAAAATTTATGTCAATTGTAGATGACGGGACGAATCACAATTTATTTTGTTCTCATTTTTGCCTCCTACTAGGATTTTCCTTATAGAAAAATTGCAAACCTTTTTTAGGTCTTGGGACAAAATTGATGATTCTGGTTCTTCTTTAACCAACTAATGCACCTTATGCCATCTATAAAATAGCTAAAGTTCAGACACACCTAAAATGTAACAAAACAATAAGATCTGGTCACAGAAGTGGTAAGATAATTACACATTCCTTGCCCTACAGTCCAGTCTTACATGGAAAACTTTCCAGATATTAGTCAGCAATATAACAGAGATACCAATTGTTTTAAAGGCACTTAGATTGCTAGCCTGAACTATTAGGGTGTCAGTTAGTAGCCAATAGCCATCAATGAATACAAAGGTTACCTTGTAAATTGGCCAGGAGGAATGGAGCGAAAAGAGATAGATCCTTATATAAACAGCAGTATATACATTATTAGTCTAATGGTGCCCAATCATCTGAAAATGCAGCATATCATATTGTCTGTAAAATATGGCACAGAGGGAGTGGTGTTAACCTGGGGCGACACTCCAAAATCTGCTGCTCTCAGTGTTTCATGTCTGGTACAGTTTGGTTGAAACTGTGATTAGCTGCCACGTTCACTAACTACCAAAGTCTTAAGCTGGGTACACACTACACTGTTTTCGTCCAATAATTGGCTCAAACAGCCGACATACGACCGCTCATTCAAAAGTCGGGTCAGTGTGTGCAGTGACACAATGGTTGAAAGTCTGCCCAAATGGACGATTGTCGCCTCATTTGGTTGGTCGTACCGTTTAATATTTTCGTTCCAATCTCGGTTTTTTGTGTAGTGTGTATAAACTTCCGACCGATCCACAACAGTGAATACGAAATTACAGTCATTGCTCACGACAACATGGCTGTAAAAAGTCGCTAAAGGGAAGTCCGCTCTTCCCTTTATCGTCCTAAACAAGGCTAGTGTGTATGCAGTCCATGGACCGAGCGATCGGACAATCGATCGCATGTAAAATCGCTTGGCATACAAAGTTGGTCGAAATTTCTGTAGTGTGTACCCAGCTTTAGTTTTTCCTTTGAGTACAGACAATTCAATCTCCATGACAATAACTCCAACCCTAATCCTAGATGGCTGTTGCCAGCCTGTGTTTGCAGGAATCTGCAACCACTCCTCTTTCATCATCACCATTTATTTATATAGCGCCACTGATTCCGCAGCGCTCTACAGCTATATGCCCACATATTCGCAAAAAATGGTTATTGAAAAACTGAATCTGTTATGTATACGCCCAAATTAGAGACAAATGCTGTTGCTGGTTGTTTGGGAAGAATGCTGGGATTGTCCCATTGTCACATTAGGGAGAACACGAATGCACCAGAAGATGGTTTACTAACAGTTACTTACAAAATATTTGCATTTTACCTACAATTAACCTTTACAAATACTCCTTCAGTACCTCACACACTTACATTTCTTCCTTATATACCGACTAGTGATCTCTTCCACTAGCAGATAGCAATGTCCTAATAGCAGACTAATTTGTTTAACGTTTAGTACCCCCATTAACGCCTTATCTCCAGTTTTACTTTAAACAATTACTAATGGTTACAGGGACTTATCTGTTATGAGATCTTCAAAGAGATGTTACACATTAGCTTCATTATGACAATTTTATTATTAGAATTCATTTAATCAACCAAGAAAGCATAAAGATCCTATTATGTTACATTTCAAACCCGTGACTCAAAAGGTTGTGAGCAGATGATTTATCTTCACAATCATTTCATTAGTGCAGTTATTAAAAATCATTATAATGTCATACCATCTTACCATAATAAGAATACTGTATTATGAATGGATGGGCCAATATTATGTGACCACATGCATGCAAGGAATACCGCAGTTCCTCGTTTACAAAGTTTAATTCCAGAATTGTTTCTCTATAAACATTATAAGTTTATTAAAGTAAATTAGCTACAGTAAGTGGCAAAGAAAAAACTTTCACCATTTAAACAATCATTTGATCTGTGAACAGCCAAGTGCAGTATGTCAGAACCTAACATAAAACTATAAATAACATTTCCTTCTTAAGTATACAGGGGTGTTCCTAATTTCCTCCAAACCTCTGTCCCAGTACCTGACTTTTGTACCATTGGCGTAAGTACAAGCAGAGCAAACTGCAATTACAATTGATCAAAATAAACTATACAGGGAGCGAGAAATACAGAATTTGAAACACTCCGTCAAATAAGAAAAATAAGCAATATAAATAACTGTATTCTGTAAAAATCTGCATATCAATTTAACATGAGTAAGGATGAGTGAATATCTCTAAGGTAGCAAGTTTTAAATAAACATTAAAAAAACATTTACCTAATGGTTATTTCCATTTCCTGTAATGACAGTTTTCTTGGATTTGTTCCCTAAGCAAAACAAATTGAAATCTAGATAATATATTCTAAATTGTGCTCGGAATAATGCTGTGTCTTCGAAACAAAACAAAATAAAAAAAGCTGACATCAAAAAAAGGAACTCTACCCTTCAAATTTTGCTTTCCAACATCCGCTTCACACAAAAATCTCTGATAAACAGGTTACTAGTTTGTGAGTGTTACCATGGAAACCTTTTCTTTGCCGGCTATTCATTTACAAAAGGTAACATTTGCATTAAAATATAACTTGCTTTGAATTTTTTTCTGAGCTCAAGTGGGGTCATGCTACTTTATATTATAGCTATTATTCCCCAAACTCCTGAAAATACACAAAAGATTAGTATTTATTTATCTGTAAAAACACTTGCATGAGCAACTAAAGTATTAGCTCAATTACATTCTTACTGAGAACCTAGAAGAACATTTGCCCTTGAAGCTTTGGCATTATGAGAAACGTCACTTAACAAAACAGGTGATATTTAAATATTAAAATATTGAGTATTTAAATATTAAGTCCAAGCGGGGGCAAGTAAGAAATGCACTTTGCTATTAAAATAATTCTAGCTTTAATACAGGCTATAGAAAAACAAAATATATAAAAAGCAAACCAAGCCCTATTATATATACACAGAATTTAATCATGACCAGAAGGGATGGTAAACTAGATATTAGTGTAATCGCATAAAATTTGGCCACTAAATTTAAATTCTATAATAAAGCGCAAACACATTCCTCCCAACATTTTTCCTGAGGTAATAACACGTAAAAACTGGGGTGTCCTACTGGCCCTTTTCTCCTCAGTTTACCTTTACCCTATATGTTCCTTCAGATTTTTCCTAAACTATTTGGTTGTTTGCATTATGTCACTTATTGTTATGTTTTCATTTGTTTCTTTTATAAATAAAGTGTTAAAAAAAGTGGGGTGTTGTCACGCCATGTTGGGGGCATGTCCATTATAATTATTATTATAATTTATTTGTTAGGCGCCACAAGGTATCCGCAGCGCCGCACACAGTACTAACAGTAGACTATACAGGGTGAAACCATACAGAACAATGAACAAAAAGTACCAATACTTCAGAAATTCCAGCCAGTCATATGCAGTAAAGACGGAGCGGAAGAACAGGTATGGAGACAGGAGGGGAGGGGGCCCTGCTCATACGAGCTTACATGCTAAGGGAGGGTAAACAGACCAGGCACAAGAGAAGCCAGTTAAGGCAAGAGGAGAAAAGGGAGGACGAGCTAAATGGAGGAGATGGGGATTAAGTAGATGGTTGGTAGGCTTTGAGTAAGAGGTGAGTTTTGAGTGCACTTTTGAAGGAGCACAGATTAGGAGAGAGACAGATGGAGCAAGGGAGGTCATTCCAGTGAAGGGGGGCTGCACAGGAAAAGTCTTGGATTCTGGAGTGGGAAGAGGTGATCAGAGTGGAGGAGAGGCGACGGTCATTGGCCGAGCACAGGCAGCGGGCAGGAGTGTGAATGGAGAGGAGGTTAGAGATATAAGGAGCAGTAGAGTGGGAGAGAGCCTTGTAAGTGGTGGTGAGGAGTTTGAAAAGGATTCTGTAGGGGAAGGGGAGCCAGTGTAAGGCAAGGCAGAGGAGGAGCGGCGTGAGAGGAAGATGAGTCTTGCGGCCACATTGAGTAAAGAGCGGAGGGGGAGAGACGGGAGTGGGGGAGGCCAGTGAGGAGGAGGTTACAATAATCGAGGCGGGAGAGGATGAGTGCGTGGATGATAGTTTTGGTGGCATCCTGAGAGAGAAAAAGGACGGATGCGTGCGATGTTGCGTTGTTGGAAGCGACAGGCTTGGGCAAGGGAATGAATGTGGGGGGGCAAAAGAGAGAGAGGAGTCGAGGGTGACACCCAGGCAGCGAAGTTGGGTGACAGAGGAGATGGTGGTGTTATTGACGACAATAGAGAGGTTATGGTGGGATGGGAGTCTGGGCGGAGGAAAGACAATGAGTTCAGTTTTAGAGATAGTGATTTTGAGAAAGTGCTCGGACATCCAGGAGGAGATGGCGGAGAGGCAGTCGGATACCCGAGCGAGGAGGGTGGAGGAAAGATCAGGAGAGGAGATATAGAGTTGAATGTTGTCAGCATAAAGGTGATACTGAAGACCGAAGGAGGAGATGAGAGCACCAAGGGAGGAAGTGTAGAGCAAAAAGAGTAGAGGGCCAAGAACAGAGCCCTGCGGGACTCCTACGGGGAGAGGGTAGGGGGAGGAGGAAGAACCAGACATGGATACAGAGAAGGAGCGATTAACGAGGTATGAGGCGAACCAGGCATGGACAGAACCAGAGAGGCAGAGAGAGAGAGAAGAGTTTGCAGCAAGAGGGGGTGGTCCACGGTGTCAAAGGCTGCAGAGAGATCAAGGAGGATGAGTACGGAGAAGTGACCCTTGGATTTGGCTGATAGGAGATCATTAGTAACCTTGGCCAGGGCAGTTTCGGTAGAATGGAGGGGGCGGTAGCCAGATTGGAGAGGGTCAAGGAGGGAATTGTCCACGAGGTGCCTGGTTAGGCGGCTGCAGACAATCCGCTCAAGTAATTTGGAGGCATAGGTGAGAAGAGAGATAGGGCGATAATTAGCAAGAGAGGTGGGGTCAAGATTGGGTTTTTTGAGGATAGAAGAGATAAGAGCGTGTTTAAAAGAGGAGGGTACTACACCAGAGGAGAGTGATAGGTAGAAAAGGTGTGCTAGGTAAGAGCAGGCTGTTGGAGAGAGAGAGCAAAGTAAGTGGGAGGGGATGGGATCGAGAGGGCAGGTAGAGGGTGGAGAGGAAAGAATAAGGGAGCGAACTTCTTCACTGGTTGTAGGGCTTAAGGAGCACCAGAGTTGGTTGATGGGGGGAGGTGAAGCGATGAGGGTGGCGGGAGAAGGGGAGGAGGAGATGTTCAGTCTGATGGCCTCAATTTTGGAAGAGAAGAAAGTGGCGAGGTCAGAAGCAGAGAGGGAAGGCAGGACAGAGGGGGGAGAGGAGGGAGCTGAAGCTGGCAAAGAGGCGGCGGGGATTGGAGGACTGAGAAGAAATGAGGGACTTAAAGAAGGATTGTTTAGCGAGGGAGAGGGCAAAGGAGAAAGAAGAGAGTATGAATTTAAAGTGGAGGAAGTCTGCCAGGGAGCGAGATTTCCTCCAGAGGCGTTCAGCAGTGCGAGAGCATCTTTGGAGGTAGCGGGTGAGTTTTGAGTGCCAAGGTTGGTGGAATAATGCGGCGACGGCGGATAGAAGAGGCCGGGGCAACAGCGTTCAGGGCAGGGGTGAAGAAGTGATTGTAGAGAGAGGAGGCCTGGTTGGGACAGGCCAGGGAGGGAAGGGGTGAAAGGAGAGTTTCGAGAGAGGAGAAGGAGGTGGGGTCAATAGCATCCAGGTTACGTCTAGTGAGGGTGGCTTTGGGCGAGGCAGGAGCAGGGGAGGAGGACAGAGTGAAGGAGAGGAGGTAGTGGTCAGATAGTGGGAAGGGAGAGTTGGAGAAGTCAGAGAGATTGCAGAGATGAGAGAAGACAAGGTCAAGGGAGTGACCAAGACAGTGGGTGGGGAAAGAGGTCCACTGAGTAAGGCCTAGGGAGGAGGAAAGGGCGAGAAGTTTAATGTTGGCGGGGTCAGAACAGTTGTCAATAGGGATATTAAAGTCGCCAAGTATGATGGAGGGAAGGTCAGAAGAAAGGTTGTGGGGGAGCCAGGCAGCGAAGTTGTTAAGGAAAAGGGAGGAGGGGCCTGGGGGACGGTAGATGACGGAGACACAGAGGTGGATGGGGGAGAAGAGACGGATGGAGTGTACTTCAAAAGGAGGAGAAGGAGAGGGAAGGTAAAGTAGGAATGACACGAAAAGTGCAGTTAGGGGATAGGAGGAGGCCCACTCCGCCTCCTGGACGCTCGTCTGGTCTGGTGGAGTGGGTGAAGGAAAGGCCCCCGTAGGAGAGAGCGGCGGGTGAAACGGTATCAGAAGAAGTAAGCCAGGTTTCAGTGATGGCAAGAAGATTAAGAGAGTTGGAGATGAAGAGGTCATGAATGGAGGAAAGTTTGTTGCAGATGGACCTGGAGTTCCAGAGGGCACAAGAGAAAGGGAGGGAGGGAAGAGGGGAGATGCGGATGAGATTATCAGGGTTGATGGAGCGAGGGGGAGGGTGAGGGGTGGGGCAGTGAGAGTTGGGCGAGAGAAAGGGGCTAGTGGAGAGGATGGGTATAGGAAAGGAGCGGGGCGGCATGGTGAGAGACAGGGGGACTGGGAATGAGAGAAGGGGCAAGAAGTGGGTAAGGGCAATTAGCGCCGAGGTGAAGGCAGCAACGGGGGCCAGAAGTGGGCCAGAGTGGTCGAGTTAGATATGGGCTGACAAAGCAGAGTAAGACAAGAACAAAGGAAGGACTGCAGAGAACAATGAAGTGGAGCAGGAACAAAAGGCAGTGGCAAACACAATTTAAAGTGCCATAAAGATAAAATAAAATGGAGATAAATTAATTAAAGTGCAAATACAATTAAGGTAGAATACACTACAATAAGATAAAATTAAATTGAAGTAAAATAAGTTAAAAGAACTTAAGGTAAATTTTAAAATGAAAAACACATGGTAGTAAATGTAATGGATGGCCGCAGAGAGCCTATACCAGGAGGAACAGGAGAGTCCAGGGAGTCCAGAGATCAGGGTAATCCACAGGTAGTCGTGGGAGCAGACCGGAGGAACCAGAGTTCAGGAACAGGTGTGGAGTAACGGTGGGTCATGGAGACAGTCCCAGGAACAGGTTTAGATCAAGAACAAGTGAGGCTGGAGTTCGTGAGGGTCGCAGGGCAGGGGAAGCCCAGGGTCCAAGTGGGAGTCGGCAGCAGATGTCCAGGGAAGCAGACCAGGCGGCGAGAGTCCTGGCTGTGGGAGACCAGAAGCAGGAGATCAGGCGGCTGGAGACCAGGCAGCAGATGTTCCGAGGAGAAGGCAGACGGGAAGGCAGGAGAAGGCATTGCTTCCAAATCGCTTCCCTTAAAACATCCTTCAATTGCCATGGACACTAAAGACACCTGCCTGTGGTGTGTGCAGTACCCGCGCTCCTTGATGATGTCGTCGCTCACCATGGACAGCAGAGACATACCTCCCAACTTGGCGTGAGTGACTGATGGATGACAGGACAGTCCCCTCAAATCGGGACAGTTGGGAGGTATTAACACTTTTTATATTAAGGTTTTATACAAGGTTCTCATTTTTCATATTTTTGCTTTTTCTATAGCCTATGGATTGATACTTGAATTGTTTAATAGCAAAGGGCATTTCTTGCTTGCTTAATACTACAGTTGGTCATACTATTTGTATTTGTTTTTCAGGTGGACCTAAAGAAGGGCACTTTGTGATGTCTACTTGTCGAGTTAAAATAAACAAACTGCTGTTTTGTGGTAGGTTTCAACTGTGACCACCTGGGTACACTTGTTACACAGGCTAACGACCAGGGAAGGGCTGGCAAATTTTAGCCCGGGGGCAAGAATTGACTCAGCAGCCTATTTTAAAGGACAAAAAAATGCAGGTGGCCCAGTGATCCAGCCCAAGGTAGCCCACTACGAGACCGGCCTAGAGGGCCATTAGCAGGTAAGCTTATCCCATTATAGCCAGATTGTGCACAAACTCTCCTACTGTATGTGCTGGAACATAGTAATTTATATATTTGTTTTCACATACTCTTAATAGTCCTGGCAGCACTTCTTCAAATAATTTTATTCACTTGTACACAGTGGTCGAAATGGAAATTTAGAAGTGGTGGAAATTCCCTCTCACGTCATGTGGTCACTATAGGATTGTGTTTCTATGTGACAGCTTTCCATGTCTGTTTTGAATTCTCAATCTGGTATTTATATGTTGGAAGTATGTGGACACCGGTGGGCCAGTCCGATGCTGATCAGCAGGCACCCCCTCACAGTTCGCACCCGAAAAAAACATGTGTCCTAGGATGCAGCCTAGTGGTTTATCAGGCTCTGCTAATATGCCATTCATAGTACACAATAAGACTTCAGTAAAAACATCTATTCCCAATGATGGGCATAACATCATCAATAAACATTAAAATGATTATATAGTATAATATATATTCCCAAAGCTAATAATACATTTAAAATCCAATTAATGGCTTTACCGCTAAGCGATTTGGCCACATTGCTGGATCTTAACGTGTGTGGCCACCTTTAGAACCATCCAGCATGTGGCTTGTGCTGATTCACCTAGGAAATGTCTACACTGAAAAACAACACTCACATATCATTCTGATTGGGCAATATATATGAAACCTGGTCCTTGTGCTTTGATAAGATAAATAGGCCACACAAAGGTGGATATTCAGTTGCTGGCTATGTGGAGAGCACACATCTCGCTGCGCACATTGCCACCAATTACGGTAGGAATCTCTGCTCATTTACCCTCACATCTCTAAGGGGTTCAAGGAAAAATGAGCAGAGGTTTCTATCAAATCACCACTGTGTGGTGTCTTGTGGACGTTCCAGAGACACCTCACGTCTAATGGAATTTCCCCCAAATTCTATATGTAGCCAGGTGCCGGGTGGCAAATCATTGGAAAAAACTAGAACCCCCTATATGCAACAGGTGCACAATAAAATATGGCACCTTGCTTCCATGGAGAAAATGTCTGGCTGCTTGAAGACTCATATATTCACTCAAATTTGGAGCAATTGGTATTATTACAACTTATCAACTGCCCAAAATTCCCTTCCAATGGACTTTCAGATGTTATGGTTTTGATAAATGTCACATATTTGCTTTAATAAATATTTGATAAACCGTGTTGACTTTCTAACATTATTATTATTATCATTTATTTGTTAGGAGCCACAAGGTTTCGCAGTGTCGTACACAGTACTAACAAAAGACTATACAGGGTGACACAGTACAGAACAATAAACACAAAGTACCAATACTTCAGAACCTCCGGGCAGACATATGGAGTAAAGACAGAGCAGAAGAACAGGTATGGAGACAGGAGGGGAGAGGGGTCCTGCTCATACAAGCTTACATCCTAAGGGAGGGTGAACAAAAACAGGCACAAAAGGGAGCCAGTGAAGCAAGGGGGAGAGAAAAGAGGGGCCAGGGGAGAATGAGTAGAGTAGATGAGGGGTTAAGTGGATGGTTGGTAGGCTTTGAGGAACAGGTGAGTTTTAAGTGTCCGTTTGAAGGAGCACAGATTGGGAGAGAGAGACGGATGGAGCGAGGGAGGTCCTTCCAGTGCAGGGGGGCAGCTTGGGAGAAGTCCTGGATTCTGGAGTGGGAAGAGGTAATCAGAGTGGAGGAGAGGCGACGGTCATTGGTCAAGCGCAGGGAGCGGGCAGGAGTGTGAATGGTGAGGAGGTTAGATATATAGGGGCAGTAGACTGGGAACATAGCTTATCCACAACGGGCTCGTCGGTGTTCCTGAAATTAGACTCCCCCCACTTACCAACCCTTGCCTTACACCCATTAAGGCTCTTTATTGCATATAGTCACTTATCTAAGTGTCACTCACCAGACTGTGAGTGCTTCTTCCCGTGTGTTTAGGAACCGTGGCCGTCCACCATCCTGAGGGTCTGCGCATGCGCAGCCCTTTCAAAACCTTCAGTACCTGTTCCTTTAACTTAATTGGCTGATCAGGCAACACTCCCTATTTAAAGCACCTGCTGTCCATTCCTCGTTGCCTGATCTTGGAGTCTCATTCCCCATGAGCCTCTGAAGGTGTTCCTGTGTTTCCTCGTGTATTCAGCGCTGCTGATTCCTGTGGTTTCCAGACCACTTCTACTCCTGTGGTTTCCAGACCACTTCAACTCTCCTGTGTTTCATCGTGACTGTTAGCTGATTCCTATCCGCTGCCTCCGTGCACTACAGTCTTCAGACCACTTCAACTCTCCTGTGTTTCATCGTGACTGTTAGCTGATTCCTATCCGCTGCCTCCGTGCACTACAGTCTTCAGACCACTTCAACTCTGCTGTGTTTCATCGTCACTGTTTGGCTGATTCCTATCTGCTGCCTCCGTGCGCTACAGTCTTCAGTTCATCTCAACTCTCCCGTGTTTCCTCGAGACTGCTACAACTGATTCCTATCCGCTGCTCTCCGTGCTCAACAGTTCCAGCTCAGCTCTACTCTCCCGTGTTTCATCGTGGCTGCACCTGCTGGTTGCTATCCGCTACCTCCGTGTACCTGCAGAGTCCTGCTGGCTGCTACTCCTCAGTTCTACTCGTGTCTGCAGCAGCTGATCCGCTCTCCGTGCTTCTCAGTGTTCCTGCTGGTCTCTACTCGCCAGTCTGCATCGGATCTGCGCCTCACTGCTTTCATCTCGTCTAGACCATCGCTACTCTTCAGGGTCCTCCAGGAGTCCAGTTCTACATACTACTGCTTCCTGAGTATTTGTTCCCCTGCTGGTCTACCTACCTGTGCGCTGCACCTACTTGATTACCGCTTCACCCTCCAGGGACTTCGCATCCTGCCGGCCTCCAGCCGTTCAGGTATCTCTGCACTCCTGTCTGACAGCCTGCTCCTGAACCACGGTATGCATACTTCTCATTGACTGTGCTGGTGTATTGCATATCTTGCTGGACTGAGTTGTTCTCCTCTGGAGCTTACTATCCGCTGAGACTTTTGCCATCATTGACTGTGTTATCTTTTGCCCGGATAGCTTCTATGACTTTGTATTATTGCAGTGCTGTTCAGTCATTACTATATTGTGCATGTCATTGTGGATCAAGTTCAAGGTGCCCGTGTATCCTCTGTATTGCAGTCTCTCCCCGTGCTCCTCCTCACATATATATTCAGTGGTACAACTTGCTAGAGGCAGACCACTGTTCCCTGTTTCCTGAGTCACCTGTTCCAGTGTCCTCTCACATAGCAGTGGTACAACTTGCTAACGCAGACCACTGACTTCCCGGATACCTTCACCTAGATTCCATTCCTTCACCCAGACAGCGGTACAACTTGCTAAACGCAGACCGCTGACTCTCATCACCTCCTCGTTTCTGTTGGACATTCCTCCTCACTATAGCAGTGGTACAACTTGCTACCGCAGACCACTGACTACCCTCACGTGTCCTTTGTCTATTCAGTTCCTCGTGTATTACTACATATATATTACCAGTGCTGCTAGTCATAGACTTTCCCGAGCATCTCTATCATCTGCTGTCTCCTGTTCCGTGATCACCCCGCTACCAGAGTACCATATTACCACCTATACTGCTCTGGTAAGCTTATCACCTGGTGATCCCTGGGTAAAGACTCCTAGTGCCCGTGACACTAAGTCACTCATACACACTATTACTACCCAAATGCCACTGCACTCTGTCTGACTGAATTGGTATATGGTTTATTAAAGTAATTTTATCGTTTTCCAATAAGCATTGTCTAAGATTTGTGTTTCCAAAGCACAAATTGATTTATTTAGCAGATGCAAAATTTAGCAGTTTAGTACATAAATAAAACACAGGACAGCCGATACCAAAAGATACATACATACCGCCGCGATCGCTGTGCACTCTACTGGATCCAGCTAGAACAGTACTTCACTCCAGAATACTGTGGTCAGAGAATGACTGGGTAGCTGGTCTCAGGGAGCTTGTATATATACACTCAGTGTTACAGAGAAAACAATACAGATGATGTGGCTTTCATCTATAGTTCCAGGCTTCAGGAGGGTCCATTGTAAACAAGTCAAAGGCTAGTTCAAACATCCCCCTCCAAGGGTGAGGGGCAACATGCCAGATGATTCTCCCACCCAGAAACCAGTTTAAGCTAGTCTATTCACAATACACAGTCAGTAACAGTTTAAACATTTATTCCCTAACATCGCTAACTAGAGTATGCAATGTGCGATCTCTTCGGCGAATAAACTGACAACTGCTGATGAACAGGGGATTAAAATGATACTAAACATGACATGTTTCATGTAACCTGAACCTTCATATCACTAAAGTGTACATATAACCTTAAAATATATATATATATATATATATATATATATATATATATATATATATATATATAACTATAACTTAAATACCATCTGCTCATAAATCACTGGGGAATGAACCATTATAATATGAAATATATAAATAACTAAACTTGGGGGTGCGAGTGTATGCGTGCGTATTTTACAGTGTGATCGCGCCATGCCCCATGTTACATGGCATACTGATCGCAATCACACGGTAAAATAATATATGCACCAATATACTTTCGTTCATACAATTATACGACTTCGACAGGTTTTACATCCAATTACAATTATGTTTTTCTTTGTGTAAATGCCAGTGCCTGTTACTTAGTGTACTGATGTATTTTGAAACTTGAAAATCAAAATAAAATCTTTAAAAAACTATAACATTTCTTTACCCCATATTTCTTTGATTTCTCTATCCCTGCCTGCCTAAATTTCAGGAGTAAATATATAAAATCAGTAGAGCTTTTAAACAGGACACATGACTCCGATGTGACTGCTCATACTGCTACAGTCTACATTTGGAAACTATAATCATGTTTTATTTATAAAGCACCAACATATTACTCAGCACTGTATATTGAGGGGATCATAATAAAAACAAATAAATACAATAACATGAAACAGAAGGTAGAAATAGCCTTGCCCATATGAGCTTACAATCTAAGAGGTGGGGGAACATTTCAGACATAAGGTAGCAGAATAACAATTGTAGCTGGTGGGGACAGTGCGTGTGGCTATTGTAGGTCAGCATTACTGACCACCAATCATAAAGCAACCATTGGGTGCCTGTCACTTCTGTGTGGATATGGGTAGTGTGATATTGGTGGAATGAGGAGTGACAGTGGAAGACAGAGGTATAAAACATTAATTAGACATTCTTTATTCAAGTCTATCAGTCCTCCTAACTTTCTTGTCCTGGCTCTCGCCCCTAGTTAGTACCACCCTTTATGTGTCTCCCCCTTCCCTTTAGGTTGTTAGCTCTCATGAGCAGGGCCCTCTTTCCTTGTGTGCTCCTTCTACTGTTCCTTCACCCTCTGTACCTCTTAGTCTGCTTCGCTAGCCCTGTTTTCCCTGTTTTATTAATCTTCGGCCTTCTTCTACTATCCCTTTCACTATCTGTCAGATATAATCTGATTTGCTTTACCCTGTCACCTGTGTTTGTATATATTTGTGTATCATGTTGTGTCTTGGTTCTGTTTTCTGTATATGTAATGTACGGCGCTGCAGACCCTTTGTGGCGCCTTATAAGTCAAAGATAATAATAATAATAGACATATTCAGTCAGCTGCTGGCAAGCATGACAATTCTTCACCATTTACATTATCCAAACCTCCCTCCTGTTCAGGTTCGGGAGAAAATTCTGTTGTGTGTTGCATGGGCACTCTTATTGTAATCTGCCTGCTCTCAGTTATATATAAATACAGAAATAATGATGTTTAAATATGTATTATTTTTAGAAGACTATATACATAGGGCTGGTGTTTATTGGTATCCTTCACATCAGAGGCGGAACTAGCGAGCTGTGAGCCCCGGTGCAGGGAGGCGGAGAGGAGGGAACCAGGGCCCTCTGCAGAGCAGCGGGCTCCATTATCTCCTTGGGCCCCGGTGCACTGCACCTGCTGCACCAATGGTCCGTCACTGCTTCACGTATGAAGTGTTATACATTCATTTCAAAATGTGAAACTATGTGAGACTAAAGAGCCCAGTTTAGAGAGATTCTAAAAGACTAGGTAAATCCTTAAAAATACATGTGTATATATATATATATATATATATATATATATATATATATATGAGGATATATATGGTAAAGGGCGGCGCCTTCAGGTGTATACAGTGTATATAAACATATAAGCACAGATGTACACAAAATAGTCCAGAGGAGTTAAACAGAATGGTGTCTGAATAGATGCACCGCAGGTAACTCATAAACACTGTAAAACAGGATAAAGATGATCTATAATTGATCGTGCAGATTAGTAGAAGTGGTGTGCGTACCAGATATATAAAATCAAACCGCTTATCTGTATAGTAGCTCCTTAGGAATCCCGGAGTATGATCTGCAACCAATTCATCTTAACGATGGATAAAATGTATGTTCTAAAACAACCGCGGCACCAAACTTATCCGCTCATCATAAGGTTAAGTGAAGCCATTTTAGCTGAGGGCACTTAAAATGCATGGATTATGTTTTTCAGGTCCTTACCCATTAGGGGTTAAAGTTGTTTTAGTCCCAGCCAATAGAATCCATGGGGAGTGGTTTCAGTCACCTCATTAGAAACTCCCATGGGCTTCTAGACCTTTCCTTCCTGTGATTTCACTGATGCAGGAGCTCCCTGGAGACAGATAAGATCGTTTTTATTGCTTTAGCTTTCTATCTTTTCTAACTCCCTGTTTTCATCTTTTTCTGTTTAATCTCATCCTTCACCTTATCTTTTAACCCCCCTCGTTTTTCCTTTTTCTTCATTTATTTCTCCTCTTTCTCTTTTTTCCTTCTCCCCCTCCTTTTTTCCCATTCCCTCATTCTTCTCCTCCCCTCTCTCAATTTTCTCTGTTCCCCTGTATTTCTCCTTGCCAAAAATGTCCAGACCTAGGAGATCAGCGGGCCCCCCTGCACGTCTGTCAGACGGGTCACAGCTCCCGGCCGGGAGTCTGCGCCCGCCTGTTACTTTATCCAGCTCTGCCCCCTCTAGTGAAGCGCTGGGAGCGCTGCCTGAAAGCGTGCATCCCAGCGCTGTTAATATTGCTGCAGGGGACTCCCCTGTCGCTGGGTCTCAACGGAGATCTGGGCAGGGGGGGAGGGGCGGCGCTCGCAGGTCCCGGGCTCCAGAGAGATCAGCGGCGCTGGCTGCCTCAGGGGACGCCAGCGCTGCTGTGCAGCATAGTCAGCAGAGGAGGAGATCTCCTTCTCCTACCTCTGCTAGGTCCAGCCAGTCCTCCCTTCCTCCTCGCTCTCCACCTCCCAATTTGGCAGGTCAGGTCTCCCCCAGGGCAGCAGGGGGAGAGGGAAGCTTACAGGCACTGGCTTCCTCTTACAGTTCCCCCGTTGGTAATCACCTGATAGCTGTGAATGAGGTAAATTTGGAGTCACAGCATGTCTCTGTTTCTGCCACAAGTCACAGACCCTGGTTACACAGCAGCAGTGGTGACAGTATACCTCAAATTAATATTATCCCCCCACTTATGCCTCAGGGATGGATCAGGGGTAGAGTGCGCCCTCATATGGCTCATAATGTAAGTTTTCAGCCCATGTTATCTTCTCAATTACACACACCCTCACCACCTCAGGTTGGGCCCCCTATACAGTATAATTTCATATCTCCAATACAAGCTGCTAATGTTCCTCTGCAGAGGCTTCCATATAGCGATTCAATCAATGTCGGGGGTCACCCCTCGGCGCTGGTTCAGTCTGGGAGCTTTCAGCAAAGCCCAAACACAACGCTTAGTCCATGGGCAAGACCAGCAGTAGCACAGGTGGAGGCGCCCCACGGGAACCTGCCTCCCTGGTCACTACCGTATCCTCCTCCTAATCCAGATAGGGTCCAGCGGCCAATGCAGAATTGGATGGCACCGTATCCACCTCCTTATGTTTCAAGTTATGGGCATGCTTCTAATGCAAGCATTACAAATATACCCGTCCCTGATCTCAATAGCTCCCCCTTTGGGTTTGGTTCCTCCCAAGATCTGGCCCGCCCACCAGCCCCAGGTTTTTCCTTTGGTACGCCTGTCCCAATAGAGTCGTTAAACAGCATTTCAGGAGTTAGGGTTAACCAGTCGTTTGTGTCTGAAGTAGCTAACATACATTCTGTTTCAGTGACGGCAGTATCGGGCGGAGGGGCGGCCGCGCCATTGCCAGAAGTTATCACAGTGACGGGGAGCTCTGCCTTACAGACGGAGCCAGCAGGGGATTCGGCTTCAAGAGAAGAAACATCAACCCAAGCACTTGCGTTACCAGGGACATCTGCGCAAAGTGGTGAGTGTGATTCTATTTTGGCACATCGTTCACATACACGCAGTCCTCCTTTAGCTACCACTAGTGAAGAATCAGATGAGGAAGGTCAGGGTCCGCGTAAGCTTTTAAAAATCTTAACAGAGCATTTAGCGAAGCCCGCTAGGGTGACCCCTTCAGGCATAGCTCCACCCACGGCTTTAGGCGGTCCTATGGTACGATGCGACAATACAGCATTGTTAAGAGGCGTGCGTCGCAGTTCAAAGGATAGGATTGACAAAGGGTACTATGTCGATTTGTTTATGCTCACCTCTGCAGCCAAAAAAGAATTGCTGGCTGCCTGTGGTAAGGGAGGAATGGGTGAAGAAAATTATAGAACGTTCTCAAACTGGTTGAGGGGGTATTGTATATTCTCTGCCATCTATGTGTAGTCTAGACCGGACACCAGGGCGGATGTGTGGAGGTACCTACACCTGATTAATGATCTGTGGATTAACGCGGGTGGTACAATTTGGAGGCGTTACGATGAGAGTTTTCGTAGCAAGGCAAACAAAATGCATACTATCCCATTTGGGTGTAAGGACGTTGAGTCATGGATGGCACTAATGCTGCCAACTGAAGATGCTATGCCTCCTGTAGTACCTAGGTTTCAGAGCCAGGGGAGGCGTAGTACTCCCCAAAACAGTAAGAACAGATGTTTCGCGTATAACAATGCCTCGTGCGGAAGGGGTGACTCTTGTAGATATAGACACGTATGCTCCAAATGCCGAGGCAGTCACCCAGCTAAGGATTGTACCAGGCAGTCATCAGGAGTGGGTAGGGGCCGCGGTGCGCCAGGAGGTGCTAACTAAGGGGCCATCCCCTATTGATTTAAAAGTTCTAGATAAGTGGCTTAGTTTTTTCCCAGATGTTGTTCAAGCCCAGTGTCTATCCCAAGGCTTTCATCATGGTTTTCAGCTTCCAGTAGTAGGAGAAATTAGGTCGTCATCGGGCAGGAATCTTAGGTCAGCAGTCTTGCTTCCTGATGTGTTGAAGGATAAGGTTATGAAGGAGGTTAGCTTGGGTCGTATGATTGGGCCTTTTGATTCCCCCCCAATTCCTGATTTGATAATTTCCCCTGTAGGAGTTGTCCCTAAGAAGGCTGCGGGTAAATACCGTCTAATACAGCATTTATCCCATCCTCCCGGTTTTTCAGTTAACGACGCAATAGATGTTAGCTTCAGTTCAGTCAATTACCAGTCCTTTGAGGAGGCCTTGACTTTAGTTAGGGGCTTTGGGCAAGGGGCTTTATTGGCCAAGTTAGACATTGAATCGGCATTTAGACTGCTGCCGCTTCACCCAGAATCTTTTAGATTCATGGGCTTTAGGCTACAGGACGGTTTCTACATTGATCGCTGTCTCCCCATGGGGTGCTCAGTGTCATGCGCTCTTTTTGAAAAGTTTAGTTCGTTCCTGCATTGGTGCGTACAAGCAGGAACGGGTCATCAAGGAATCGCCCATTATTTGGATGATTTCTTGTTTATAGGTCCCCCTTCATCCGCAGTGTGTGCAGACACGCTTTTTTCAGCTACGGCATTGTTCAAAATCATGGGGGTCCCAGTGGCGCATGACAAGACTGAAGGGCCTAACACATGTTTGTCATTCTTGGGCATAGAGATAGACACCATTGCAGGTTGTTGTCGTTTGCCTGAAGAAAAAATAAACAAGTTGGGGGCAGTGGTTTCTGAGGCGATTAGTTCACAGGGTAGCTCCTTGCGTCAGGTTCAGTCTCTTCTCGGATCGCTCAATTTTGCATGCAGGGTGATACCGATGGGACGTATTTTTTCTAGAAAATTGCAAATGGCCACATCAGGCTTAAAAAGGCCTCATGCCAGAGTACGCCTATCGGCGGAAATAAAGGGAGATTTGAGAGTATGGGCCAAATTCTTGCAGTCTTTCAATGGAGTGCGGATATGGCCTAAGAGACAAGTCTCGAATGTTTTGTTGGAATTACACACAGATGCCTCTGGGGCGAATGGTTTTGGGGCCATTTTTCAGGACGAGTGGTGTGCAGCTCCTTAGCCTGAGGGGTGGCGTCAGAGCGGTTTGGTGGCAAATTTGCTGGTTTTAGAGTTATTCCCAATAGTTTTAGCCATTGATCTATGGTGTCATAGGTTAGCGGGCCAGAATGTTGTTTTCTGGTGTGATAACCTTGGGGTTGTGCAGGCAATAAATCGCCAAAGCGCTACGTCATTGCCGGCAGTGAACCTTTTACGTAGACTTGTTCTGAAATGTTTGGAAAATGATATAATTTTCCGGGCCAGACATGTACCCGGAGAGGTGAATAAGGTGGCAGATGCGCTTTCGCGTTTCCAATGGCGCCGCTTTAGGGAGCTAGCTCCTTTGGCTCAATTAACCGGCATCCCTTGTCCTTTCTATGCATGGCAGTGGGTTGAGTCGGAATGATCGAGTTGGCGGAGTCATCCTTGGCGCAATCTACAAGACGTGCGTATCAGTCAGCGTGGAGTCAGTGGGAGGCTTTCTTACATCCAGGGCCCCAAGTACATCAGGTCAGGCGGAGGAGATTTTAGAGTTTATGTGGGAAAGATATAACACGGGTGTTAAAAAGGTGGCTATGGCCTCAGCGTTAGCAGGCATTTCTTTTATGGCCAAATTACATTCAAAAGTTGATCCCACAAGAGGTTTTATTATTTCCAAGGCTATGAAAGGGTGGGCTAGAACCCGCCCTTCGGTTCCTGACTCTAGGCGTCCCATTACGGTTCCCTTGCTTAGGCAGTTGATTATGTCGCTTGCGGAGGTCACTTCTAGCTCCTATGAGTCCACTTTATTCAGCACAGCTTTTTCTATGGCGTTTCACGGAGCATTTAGAATTAGCGAACTTGTGGCTAAATCGAGAGTTTCCCTAGCTACAGCCCTTTTGGGAAAATATACTTTAGTTGCTAGTACGCAGGTCTCCATAAAAATTGCACGATCCAAAACGGATCAGTTTAGTAGGGGTCATTGGGTCACCTTGTCCCCTTGCAATGATACGAGTATATGTCCGGTGGCTTGGTGTAATAAATTTTCAGGAATAAGGCCTAAGGATAGCGAGGCTTGGCTAGCACACATGGATGGGTCTCCTTTGTCCAAGTTTCAGTTTAATGCCATTTTTAAAAGTGCAGTGATAAAGGTGGGGTTAGACCCAAAATTTTATGGAACGCACTCGTTCCGTATTGGAGCAGCTACAGCTGCTGCCATGGGAGGGGCCTCCGTACCCGATATTAAATTGTTGGGGCGATGGAAGTCCGATAATTATAAAAGGTACATTAGACCTTAAGGCAATTATATGCTCATGTTTTGCATATGTTATTTCTCTATTGTCTATACTTGGTTCTCTTGCTTTACTTTTATCTTTCTGGTTCTTATCCCCCCTCCTCCTTACTCTCCCCCTCCCCCTTCCTCGGTAATCCAGGGCGAGAGCTGCTTGCCGTGTTCAACGGGGGCATGGAGGGATTTTTTCCCAATTTCTCCTACGGATTAAGGCCTGATTAGTGGTGAGCCTCCGGGGTTTTTTTGGGTTGGTTCACCTTCATCTGGGTTACCGTTCCTTTACTTTCTTATCTGATTAAACCTGTTTAGGTTGGTGACATTTCCCGCCTAGGGGTGTTAAATCGTTTTGGGTTGGTACCTCATAGCTTATGTTAAACCATGATTGGTTGGTATGTTTGCATGTCTGTATCATAAATCACGCAGTGGTTGGTAGTCGGGCATAGAACCATAGAATTAATATATTGTCATGTTGGTGTAACATACGGTAAACCATGACTTATTTCCCACCTCCTGTTTAACCTTTAAAGGTTGGTATGTTTCCAAGGCACGTATAGGCGTCATATCGTATTCCCATTGAGCATATATATTCATCAATTCACCTCATCAGATTGGTAAAGGTAATACTGTTATTAGTGCCCCCTCCCCCTTAAAATATAAGTCTAATAGGTTGGCATTTATAGCCTCACATACGTAGTTCCCCTCTCTTTAGCTTAAGCAATTTTATTCATCATTGGCCATATTAGTCTTCTGGGCTATTAGATAAGCAGTTCTATCATATATTTAGTCATATAAACCGGTTGGTTGGTCCATTCTCCCCCCCCCCCCCTGTCCCACATTTTCATACGAAGTTGGTATTAAACCTTTGCGGTTGGTTGCAAATATGGACAATTTGTTTAAAGTATGCAGGGGTCAGGGTCATTGCTCTTCAGAGCTGGTGTGTCTTGGTGTTATGTATGCATATAGGAGGAAAAAAGTAAAGGTTACAGGGCCTGTGTTGTCCCTGGTTTATATTCCAGGAATATTTTGGAATATTTGTTACTACTTCAGATCACCAATTCTTTCTATCTTCGGTTTACAGGCCTGAAGATAAACATTTGGATAATGGGACACTCATTTGTGTATTGGGCTTCAAAACATCATTTGGCGAATGAGTGGTCTAATTTCCCATGCCCGGTGGATATAAAATGGATGGGGAAGAGGGGCCTTTGCTGGCCATTCCTGTTGTCTTGGTTAGAAGAGGAATTGGCAAAATCACAACATCCTGATATTATTGTTTTGCATCTTGGGGGGAATGATGTGGGGAAGACTAAATCATTGGCCCTCATAATAAGCATTAGAGAAGATTTACGTGCTATTCGGGCACGATGGCCTACAATTGGGATTTGTTGGTCCAACATTGTCCCTCGTTTATACTGGAGGTTTCCCATTCGCCCCTCTATGCTTACTAGATTATTAAGAAAAATTAATAGTGTTACGGGGAAACTGGTTAGAGAATTGGGGGGGGGTAGAAATTTTCCACCCATCCATTAAGGCGGATAATACACACCTGTTCCGGCCGGACGGTGTTCATTTGAATAAAGAGGGGATGGGGTTTTTCATCAGGGAGATCTATGAGCAATTAGGTTCGTGGTTTTGTGCTCGTGGTGGCGGGCTGGGAACCCGTTAAAGGGTACCAGCTATGGTAGGAGAGCAGTGCAGTCAATGACTAGTCACAACGGTGGTTAGGATATTTGGCCGCACGTCACTGCCCCTTTCAAGTAACATTACTCTTGATCCTTCTGAGTGGAGGATCCCTTGGCGTGCTTTGCGTGGCCGTCAATGTTGAGTTCAGAGGGGAGCAGTCATGCTGACGCCTGTTTAACACCAGCCAATGTTAAGGGAGTATTCCTTGGTTTAGTTTGAATGCCATTTGGGCATTGCAGTATTTGGTTAGATGATTAGTTGTTTAGTTGACTGCAGTTTGCTCTCGCCACCACCAGGTGACTTTCATTTAATTGGTTTATGATTAATAAAAACTGCGACCTTTTGCCAAAGTAGCTATACGTGTCTGTGTCTTTATTTCATTAGATTAAGTAACACTTTTAAAGTACAAAGGTTGGTAAGGTGCGTGAAGGAAAAGGACATTAGCCATATGCGTTTTAGGTTAAGTGAAGCCATTTTAGCTGAGGGCACTTAAAATGCATGGATTATGTTTTTCAGGTCCTTACCCATTAGGGGTTAAAGTTGTTTTAGTCCCAGCCAATAGAATCCATGGGGAGTGGTTTCAGTCACCTCATTAGAAACTCCCATGGGCTTCTAGACCTTTCCTTCCTGTGATTTCACTGATGCCTCCCTCCCGCCCAGCTAGTTATTGTTTGATTTAACAATCTTTTTTACAGAGGAGGCGCAGTTGGTGGGAGAGCAGTGCAGTCAATGACTAGTCACAACGGTGGTTAGGATATTTGGCCGCACGTCACTGCCCCTTTCAAGTAACATTACTCTTGATCCTTCTGAGTGGAGGATCCCTTGGCGTGCTTTGCGTGGCCGTCAATGTTGAGTTCAGAGGGGAGCAGTCATGCTGACGCCTGTTTAACACCGGCCAATGTTAAGGGAGTATTCCTTGGTTTAGTTTGAATGCCATTTGGGCATTGCAGTATTTGGTTAGATGATTAGTTGTTTAGTTGACTGCAGTTTGCTCTCGCCACCACCAGGTGACTTTCATTTAATTGGTTTATGATTAATAAAAACTGCGACCTTTTGCCAAAGTAGCTATACGTGTCTGTGTCTTTATTTCATTAGATTAAGTAACACTTTTAAAGTACAAAGGTTGGTAAGGTGCGTGAAGGAAAAGGACATTAGCCATATGCGTTTTAAAGGAAGTATATAAAAAGCCATATGGTGTAGTATTTTATATAAACATTTTATTCAAGTATAGCATTTAGAGTGCAAACTCACAATATATATGCTTAAAATAGGCTTATCTGTAAGTGACTGGTCTGCAGTCTCGTCCCTTTAGGTGATAGAAGTCTCTCAGCAGGCTCCACACAGAAGCTCAGTGCAGGATATTCTAATTGTATGTGTCTCAGGGTGCAGCAGTATAACCATCCGCCTTTAAGGTCTGGCTGCCACACGCACGTTGTGGAGGTGTTACTTTTACTACTATATATTTATATAATCAATTATTGTATCTGCATATACCTTATTTATTACACACGCAATTTTGCATCTGTGTTACCAGCCATATATTGGGTAAGCGCCACCTGTAGATATCTGGTTTGTTTTTTCTACCATATATATATATATATATATATATATATATATATATATATATATATACACACACACACTTTAATGAATAATAATACAAACTAATATAGAATTTCAAAATAAATAACAATGTAGATGAGGAAAACGATTCTGGATTTTTTTTAAATGACCATTATTAACAGCATGGAATAAAAACACCCCAGGTAGGCCTCCCTGCCCACCATTAACGAGTTCACAGTGAAGTGCAAAGGTAGAGGCATCGCTGAACATGCACGGAAGGGGGGTGTCACGGTTTGGTAATCTGGATTCGTGGGTCTGCCTAACTTGGCGCTACTCCCAGCAGGGCGCAGAGTCTAATGGACGGATGGTCTTCACCAGTGACCACCGCAAGGTGATTTGGGCTTAGCAGCATCCGCCAGCAGGTCACGGCCCCTACCAGGAGTGTCAGGCGAGACCCTAGGGGAGTAGATAGTGCAGATGTTACAGGGAGACACAGTGAAGGCAAATGGAGCGTTAGCTCTTCGGCCAGCAGGCAAATGCAGACAATAGAGCGTAAGCTCTTCAGCCCAATGGCAGAGTAAAGACAGATATATGGTGGGCAATTCAGCCAGCAGCGTAATGAAGACAAGTGCAGCTTGAACAGTGCAAGTCGTAGTGAAGTGACACAATGAAGATAAGTGCAGCTTGAGCAATTCAGTCCGTAGTACAGCAGCGCTACAGGGATAGGTTCAGCAAGAACAGTCCAGCCAGCACGGTAACGGCGGCAGGTGCAGCTTGAGCAGTTGAGCCCGTATTGTAGCAGCACAGCGGAGACAGGTGCAGCGTGAACAGTCCAGCCAGCAAGGTAACAGAGGCAGGTGCAGCTTGAGCAGTTGAGCCCGAGTATAGCAGCACAGCAGAGACAGATGCAGCGGGAACATTCCAGCCAGCAGGGTAATGGAGGCAGGAGCAGCTTGAGCAGTTGAGCCCGTAGTATAGCCGCTCAGTGGAGACAGGTGCAGAGTGAACAGTCCAACTAGCAAACTAACAGGAACAAGTGCAGATTGAGCTGTTGAGCCCGTAGTATAGCCGCTCAGCGGAGACAGGTGCAGCGTGAACAGTCCAGCCAACAAGGTAACGGATGCAGATGCAGCTTGAGCAGTTGAGCCCGTAGTATAGCCGCACAGCAGAGACAGGTGCAGCGTGAACAGTCCAGCCAACTAGGTAATGGGGAACAAGGAGGCGCTGAGGATCCACAGTAAACGCACAGGAGACAGACGAAGTTTAATCATGCAGGTAACTTGATCAACAGGCACTGAGGAGAAGAGGGAAGTGCCTTTTCAAGTTTGGAGCCAAAGCTGGTAGCCAATAGGAAACATGCAGAAAACACTGAGGTTAACATCTGCCCATGCGCAGAACCAAATCCAAAATGCCAGCAGCTGAAGCATGAGTAAATGAGGAACAGGTTAGCGTGTCGGTCTTCGTTTATGGAAGCCGAATGAGCGCCGTGTGACAGGGGGTTACAGAACCGGTGCCGCTGCTCTCATGACCTTATTTTGTGTTGAGCAAGGCAGGAGACTCTGAGGATGGAACAGCACTCATCACCCTGCCCGTGCCCGGAAAAAAACACATTGCCATAGTAATATGGCGTCCACCTGACACGCTGGCCTCGAGTCTTAAAAATTACAGTCACAGCACTCAAGAACTAAAAAGGAAATGGTATTTATATGGGTTAAAATTAGCCATAAAAAAATGTGTATTAGAACAGAAAAGTTACTGTGTGCCTTTCACAAACAAAATTATAGACAGGTCAGAAATACATTCTGTGACAAAAATACAAAATGTTCCTGAATGCAGGCAGAAATAACATTATTTCCCCTCAGTCATTACTGGTGGCCTTTCTTACAGTAAATCATTCAGTACCGAGCTTTGTCACTGCTGCATTTATAGGTTATCTGAGATCTGAGCTGCACGACGTGGCTTTGGTCCTGCTATGTGCTTTCCAAAAGGACCTTAAGTGACAGTTCATATAGACATAGCTACATTTGGGTATGTAAAGTACAGAATTCCAAAACTATACTCTAGGGCAGGGTCTTCAAGCTGTTAATGCCTAGTGCCCACTTTTGTATCTTTGTTGATGGTAAAATTTCCCTAGCACCCACCGGTGCAGCAGTAACTCAATTTAATGTAAGTGCGGAGTCATTTTTAGAAGGGAGGATTATTGTGTTTAACTATATAAGTGGCAGCTACTTGCAAAAGCCTATCTGAAAAAGTTAAACTCTGCAGTCTTTCATATACAGGATACTGTATTCACATATATACATGCAGGTGCAGGTTGTTGGTATGCACTGTAACACTCTGTGACACAGTCTCAGGACTTCCATATAGGATACACTTCTTGTTGTGGTGGACAGGCTCTATTATACTTATATTAAGTATAAGTATTGAGTATAATATAATTATTAGGTACATCCAGTCTGTACCTATTACTATCACTGGTTAACGCGAAATCCTCCAAAAACTGTAAATTAAGTTAAACCCAGTCCTAAAGAATATGTATGCAGCAGCTACTAGATGCGTCCATTAACTGCGGGCACTAATGCAATACTCGGCACGACAGCCAAAATTCCAGTTTCAGGAGCAGGCGCAGTAGTGCATTTCAGACACTGGAGTCCTGCCCCACTTCCTCCTATCAATAGACCACCAGGGATCGGGCTGCTATGGAAATGGTGCGTAACACTTCTGCTTCTAACACTTTGCAATGTAAAACATTGCAAAAAGCCCCACCGCCCAAACATGAAAGCTTGAATTGCCCACTTTTGGGTGGTAGGGACCAGGTTGACTGCCACTGCTCTAGGGGGTAAATGTACCAAATAGCGATTTTGGAAAATCTACGGTATCCGGCGACATTTCATGGTCAATTTAAAGCGGCAATAGCTTTATAGGCAAGTTTTGACTTTAAAGCCATTGCCGCTTTAAATTTAAAAAAGATGCTCAAACAGCATCTTTCTTAAGGGCTGTCACTCCCTTATACACACAATACATGAAACATTGCTGAGTTTGGAGGCCATGGACCTCTAGGAGATGGAGAGCAGTATTGGATGATGGCACAGAAAATGTGTTCTAGGGTTCAAAAATGTATATCCTTGCCTGGGTCAAACAGTTCTGACTTCTATTACAACATAAAGGTCCAATAGGGAAAGGGCACAATTTGGATACATTTGGGCATGTCCCTAAACATCATGGGGTGCGCAGAGTTTGACCACCACTTTAAGCTTCATTGCAATTGTCTGAAAAAGAAGGCAAGGTCACCACCCCACCCTCATTCTGATGAATTTATCCACAGTGTAGATTTTCCTGACTCGGTGTGGATAGAATCACAAATATCTATACTTCATAAATGTATATATATAAATAACTGTTAGATCAATAAAAAATGTAAACTAAAGACAATAAAATAGGAAGTGCACAAAATCCATACTTCTTACATTTTATTTTCTTTAAAGCATTTGCAGCCTCTGTTTGTCAGTACTTTGGATATCCTGCTTAGATAACGATGATTTAAAGAGCAAGAAAGTAGGGCATTAATCAAGTAAAATTTCTTATCAGAGCTGCTAGGAAATCACATCACATGAACGGACGAATTTCAAACAAAATCACATTTTCCCCATAATGACTGGTGTCTTTCAGAAACTTGCACAGATAAAAGACTGATTTTGATGGGATAGGACTGGCGGCAGAATGTTAAGTATATTGCGAGCATCCATCCGACCTAGTAACTTAAGTTGCCTTATCTCCAGCTTGCCTTGTGGTGAATTAGGCATACTTTTGTCTTCTGGGATTAGCTTAAACTTTCAAACCCAGTTGGATAACACTGACTAAAGCGCTTTACTTCCAGAAATATGAAAAAAAAGCAATCTGGGACAATTTACAATGCATCTGGCTACTTTGTTAAGATAATTATGTTATACAATAATTATTGTGTCTCATGCTAACCTAGATATTTCTGTGTCTCTTCATTGCTTTAGGTCATTCATTTTCTGTTTCCTAAACCTCTAAAGAAAATATAGGCCACCACAAAGAACAGCTTAGGTTGTCATTTAAGGTCTTTTCCCTGTTTCCATAGCACAGTTGTTAGAATACAGGATGAAAGCATGGTGCATTTCCAGCAAGCTCAGGTGTTCAGGAAACTCTAACTAACTATACTGGGGATGTGCACTTTTGCACTTTCACTTTTTTTGTTCATCGGTTTGACAGATAGTTAACATGATTATTAAAATATATACAAAGGACATTTTATGCCATGACAATTGGAAGTGTTTCCTCTAAGTTCTAAAATCAGTGAGCATTGAAAGATGAGATTTTTTTTATGTCTAGTGAGCCAAAATGTCTACACTGATTAGTCAGGGGTGAAGTATGAGTCATGCAGCATGTAACCCAAATCTTTAAATTAGGCGTGGTTATGTATAATACTGAATGTGCTTGCAATTTGTTTTAAATATCCTAAGGACCCAGTAACAGTAGAAAGATTAGAGAGCTTGTGACAATATAGGCCTCCTATGTCACTCTGTCATGGTGCTGGGGACCGACTAGGCTTGTCTTGCCACATCCCATTTCTTTATGCCAATTGCACCCCTCTAAACGCAGTAGGAGGGGCTCTGCTGCCACCACTAGCCTCCTTCACCGCTACCTAGAACCACTTTCTTCTCGCTGCTAGTGTACCCCCTTGATGGACACCTGGGCTAGTACACTTCAACTCTTCCTTTAGATCAGGTTTACCGTGGATGGTTTCTCCTGACCTATCACACTGGTCAGAGCGTTGTTACTAGGTGCTGGGCCCCAACCTCGCAACAGCCAGATAATGGATTAGATTGGTATAATCTGTAGGTCACAGGAATTACAGCAGGTATGGGGATTTATCCTCTAATACATGTATGCAGCATATCCCACTATTGACAGTCAAATATTGCACAGGCAATAGAAATTTCCTCAGCTGTCAGACTTATATTGTACAGATAACCACATTGCTAGAAATATATAATGCACAGATATAGCTGACCATTGCCATCCATACTGCAGAAAAATACACCCAGTTTCCAGCTATAACTTGTACTAACAACCCCAATTAAGGACATATGCTTCACACCTTCTCCAAAATAACAGCCATATTGCCCAATACTACCCATTTATAGGAATATATTGTAGAAAGATACCCCCATTGCCACCTGTTGTTATATCTTGCACAATATATCCCCCACCCCTACACTCCAACAGATTACAAGTGTCCTTTAAATCCTCCCAGTGTTTTAACATTGCTGGGGTATTTAGGGCTATGAGTAAGTGCTCATTGTTCATGAATGACCCTAGTCCTGCAGTCTAGAGATGTGCATTCTCAAGGAGAGCGTGGTATTTTCAAGGTCATTCAGGCCTATGAGCTTTAAAGCTTATATGTATGTTTGACCATAGCAGAGAATATATTCTGTGCTTTTCCAGCTAATCTGACATTACCCACATGCATATGGCGGTCACTAGATAGTGGCCAGTACATGGATCCTTTGGATCTGTGTGCCAGGGCAGTAACGTAATGCACAACCTCGCAGCTGCGTATGACTGAGGGAGACTTGGTTTACTGGTAAACTGCAGGCATCATACAGCAAACTGGAATACTATATGCTGACTTGGTATATATGTGAAGTATAGTATTTATGTTTCCTTGACAGTGGGTCTTTCTTTGATGCTTGGAGGTGCAAGTAAGTATAGCCCCCAAGCACAGTACACGAAAATCCCCACCACCTACATCTGGCTAGATATCACTTCACTGTCTGCTCACTGGCCACTTACTGGCATCGGTGGTCCCAACCACACATATTTATCCTCCACCCCAAGCACTACAACAAATCACAGCAAACCAATCACACCCATGTGGAACACCTGCGTGTGTGTGCTAAGAGAGGAACCTAGGGAAAATTTAACCCTGTCTGCAGCCTGCTGCTGCAGACTAACTGTGTTCCTACGTGTTCACTTACAGGGAACTGTGGAAAACACCCCTCTTTGCCGCAATCAATATATACATATATATATATATATATATATATATATATATATATATATATATATATATATATATATAATGAAATAATGCTTTTCTGTTCTTTTAAGAGTTAGGGATTACAAAGCAAGAGGTTAAAACTGTGCATCGGGATCACAGGACAATCAGACCACATACTTACCTGTTGGATGATGACTGGTCCTTATATTTCAGACATCTTCAGAAGAACCTGGAAATTGTGGTGGAATACTTTTCTATGTTATTTTAAAATGTGTTAAGATTTTTCTGAGGTTGTTTTGTTAAGAAACTCATTAGTACATTTTTCTTCAGCCTTTTTACTCCATTATTGTTGTTTTGTGTAAGGTTAAAGGGCATCTGCAGATCAACAGTACCTCTGCCAGGAAACATTTTATATTTAATTTGTTTGCTGGTCGTCTGGTTACTTGTGTCCACTAGTAAATATCATATAAGCACTGTAAGTGTTCATGAGCTGTGCAGCATATATATTATAGTAGTACATGCTTCAGGTCAGGCACTACATAAAAAGAAAACATGTTATAAGGATATAGAGGTTTTCTATCTTATTTTCACTCAGTACACAACTTTTTTTTAGCCTTCTTCATTGCATGCTCCCAATGTGATTAATTATTTCCAATACTTCATGAGTTAAGAACTCCAAAAAGAAAAGAATTAAAAGCAGATATGGGCCATTTGATTCAGACAGTTCTGAAATTTTATTCGTCAATCCGTGAATCAGTCCAGATTTGCCTAACATTTGCCAGATAATTTATGCTCTTTGAAAATGCGAAAAGCTGCATTTTTCAGCGGTGGGTGAGGCCAAAATAACGCAATTCCACACGATGCAGGAGAATGGCCTGCTCTCCCAGGAGTAAGGGAGACCTACCAGGCATTTGGAAGTCTCCCAGACATTCTGGGAAAGTGGGCAAGTACGGTATTAACTGTTAGCTACCTTATAGAGCTTAACAAGCTTTATTGTCAAAGCAGTAATTTTGTACACGTAAGTCAAATACATGAAATTATGGACAGGCTAGCCCTGATGACGATGACACTAATGCAGCTCTTTTATCCCCTTTATCAAGATGTGGCACAGACCTGTTTTTATTTAGTCACAGCTTTGAGGAATTTGTGGGCGATATGTCCGATGTCTGGTCCTACCAGTGAGGAAAACTAAGCACATCTGAAATTACAATTAAGTGCCAGTAACTATTTGTAGCAGTTTGAGAATATACATGTTGAGCAAGTAGTACTGTAATGTTATAGCCATCCACACAGGGATGATGAGATGAACATTTATTCTTGTCCATACACATAGGTTGGATGAGGATCAGAATAAAATGAGGATAAAATTCACCATCAAGCACATATGGCATATGTGTGCACCTTACACTCTTAGTACCATGTAGTAGAAAATAGGTAATGCTGGTCCCAGTGATTATGAAGCAAAGAAGAGTAATACTGATAAATCCTCATCCAACTTATGTAGAATAAAATAATATAATAGGCGTTAAACATTTGCCAGTTGTGTAAAGCAATCTGTGATTGCAGATTCTGGTGACACAAAATGAAATGACATCAGACCACCTATTTTGAGAAACTGTTGTATCAAGAGGTGACGATGAATTAGATGAATGTGCATTTCATCAGATACATAATAAGCATAGAAAAACTACCTATCCCAACAGCCGCAAGTAACACGGCTCCCCTAGTACACACCTTCAAAAAATATTATAATGTGAAGTAAAGTGTCATTTATCATAGGTAAGTGAACCGATATCCAGACAGTGCCATGGCTGCTAGCTCTGCATCACCTTCAACCTTAAACAAGCACTATGAAAATTCCCAATTCATGAAATAGAAACCATACAATATGTCAGACACCATTGCAAGCTGAAAATCCTAGATTTGATAGGGTTTTCAGAGTGACATGGGTAACCTGGCAATAGTCAAAGTGTGTAGTGTGCACACAAAGGCTTAGTTGTGATCGACAAGGAACAAAGCATGGAACGTCAGCCCTGATTCACATAGATATGGGAATGCATGATAGAGGTATATTTACTAAACTGCGGGTGGATGTTGCCTACAAAAAACAATCAAATTTCTAGCTGTTATTTTGTAGAATGTACTAAATAAATGATAACTAGAATCTGATTGGTTGCTATAGGCAACATCACCACTTTTTCAAACCTGCAGTTTAGTAAATATACCCCATAGTCTCTTTTGGGAAACAACACCTGACAAACTTGATGGTGGTTCCAAAAAATAAAACAAATGTGTTAATCGCACATCTAGAGCTGTTGTCTTTCCTGATGGTGATAAGGGTAACAATAATGTACATGTTGTTTGTTTTGGGGCTAAAGCTGCACCTGATGACAATGGTGGTAATTTCTCAGTCATCATCACTTAATGTTTGTAACCAACCATGGTTATTGCTGCCATTACTGCTAGTAGCTTTGCACAAAGGGATAAAGAACAGCAGGACACATCACACTCCTTACACTCACACTTAATAGTCCTTACATTTTATCTATTAAGCTTTAACTCGCTGAGCAGGGAAAATCAGAATGAACTTCTGCAAACCGCAACGACATAAAAAAAATAAAAAAAAAGAGTGTTCCGTGAGAAATTGTAGCTAAAACTTGTCCAAATTGTGACAAACATAATTTCAGGGTATTCAGAAAACCCTACTAAAGGATTTACCACTATAATATCCATGTTGTTTAGGTTAGAGCTTCTGAAGATCTGTATATTGTGTGACGACTACATTGTAGCAGAATCTACCAGATACCAATTCATCAATTAATCTGTAAATATTATTTACTGATAATTTTACTGATAACTAGCATGCTGTACATATCTATTATAAGTAGAGATGGGCGGGTCCGGTTCTCCGAGAACCGAACCCACCCGAACTTTGGGTATCCGAGTACCGAGCTGAGCAGCTCGGTACTCTCCCGCCCATTCCGAATCCAAATCGAGGCCGAACGTCATTGTGACGTCGTCGGATCTCGGGACTCGGTTCTCGCGATACTTCAACTTTATAAATACACGCCTCCACAGCAATCCATCGCCATTTGACAGAGGGAGAGAGCAGGGTGTAGTCATAGGCTAATTAGAGCAGGGACAGAGAATACCATATTGTTCTTGCAATTGCTCTAACCAAAATCGCTAGTGCAGAGAGGAGGATAGAGGTTTATTATTTTTTCTTCATATTTGGCACTCCCCAGTGCTTTTGGGGTGTCCCCCATAATTGTGCATTAATATTTCTGGCTGTCAAAAGTCATATCTGTCAGCAGTATCTACTCAATAATTTTTAGCACTCCTCAGTGTTTTTGGGGTGTCCTCCCTAATTGTGCATTAATATTTCTGGCTGTCAAAAGTCATATCTGTCAGCAGTATCTACTCAATAATTTTTAGCACTCCTCAGTGTTTTTGGGGTGTCCTCCCTAATTGTGCATTAATATTTCTGGCTGTCAAAAGTCATATCTGTCAGCAGTATCTACTCAATAATTTTTAGCACTCCTCAGTGTTTTTGGGGTGTCCTCCCTAATTGTGCATTAATATTTCTGGCTGTCAAAAGTCATATCTGTCAGCAGTATCTACTCAATAATTTTTAGCACTCCTCAGTGTTTTTGGGGTGTCCTCCCTAATTGTGCATTAATATTTCTGGCTGTCAAAAGTCATATCTGTCAGCAGTATCTACTCAATAATTTTTAGCACTCCTCAGTGTTTTTGGGGTGTCCTCCCTAATTGTGCATTAATATTTCTGGCTGTCAAAAGTCATATCTGTCAGCAGTATCTACTCAATAATTTTTAGCACTCCTCAGTGTTTTTGGGGTGTCCTCCCTAATTGTGCATTAATATTTCTGGCTGTCAAAAGTCATATCTGTCAGCAGTATCTACTCAATAATTTTTAGCACTCCTCAGTGTTTTTGGGGTGTCCTCCCTAATTGTGCATTAATATTTCTGGCTGTCAAAAGTCATATCTGTCAGCAGTATCTACTCAATAATTTTTAGCACTCCTCAGTGTTTTTGGGGTGTCCTCCCTAATTGTGCATTAATATTTCTGGCTGTCAAAAGTCATATCTGTCAGCAGTATCTACTCAATAATTTTTAGCACTCCTCAGTGTTTTTGGGGTGTCCTCCCTAATTGTGCATTAATATTTCTGGCTGTCAAAAGTCATATCTGTCAGCAGTATCTACTCAATAATTTTTAGCACTCCTCAGTGTTTTTGGGGTGTCCTCCCTAATTGTGCATTAATATTTCTGGCTGTCAAAAGTCATATCTGTCAGCAGTATCTACTCAATAATTTTTAGCACTCCTCAGTGTTTTTGGGGTGTCCTCCCTAATTGTGCATTAATATTTCTGGCTGTCAAAAGTCATAACTGTCAGCAGAATCTACTAAATAATTTTTAGCACTCCCCAGTGGTTTGCGCTCAGAATGGATTCAAAGCAGTCCACATATGATCTAAATGAGCAACCAGGTTCTGTCACCAGTCCTGATGTTAGTGTTCCCAGTACGTCATCTGGCCAAGGCGATGTCAAACAACAGAGTGTTTTCAAATTAGTGCAAAAAACAAAAACCCAAAAAAATTTTACTGTATTGAAGCGAAAAAGAAGTGTAACTGAGCAAAAGTTAAGTGACGATAAAAAAAAAATTGCAAGCATGCCATTCTACACACGCAGTGGCAAAGAGAGAATGAGGCCTTCACCTTTGGCTATTAGTGGCAGATCCCAAAAAGTTACCCACCCTACAATTGGTGCACAACTACTGTTACGCGTCAAAGCCGAGCTGCAAGATAACAGTGAGGCATTACAGGAGAATATTTGCTCTGATTCACAAATGACAACAATCCCTGTGGAGAGTCCATCCAACAGTGGGATGTCTAATCGTGACCATTCTGTTAGTCTACCCATAAAGAAGGGCCCTTTCAGCAGTTCTGCTGATGTGTGCCTGAACAGCCCGAGTGTAGCCGGTGATACACCAAGTGAGGATGACACTTTGTCTTTAGAAGAGGATGTGGGGGAGATTTGGGTATCCGACGATGAGGATGCGGTTGATTGTGTAAGTCCTGCAGCAGTGTGGCACCAGTGGGAGCAGTTCTGGCATGTGAGGTTCTGGCACCAATATGCACTTTACAAACACAAGCAGGGATGACGCAGGGGGCAGACCACAACAGTTTGACATCTGGGCTGGTTTGAAGGATTTGTCAAAAAAATGTGTGACCTTGACCATAATTCCAACCAATCCTACTATTAACATGCAAAGGATGGTGGAGGGCCTATCAGGGATTAAACTGTATTTTTCATAATTTTCACTAATAATGTTTGGGTGTAATATACACCCAAAGACGAGTGCTCAATTGCTAAGAGTCATTGATGGAGAGGAAGACAAGCAGGCTTGTCTGTCGAATTTGCAGGCAAATTGTGCTGCGTTATATAGGTAACACCCAAAGAGAAGAGCTCCATTGCTCCATTGCTAATTGTAATTGCTGAAATAGAAATAATAGGGCTGACAGTCTTGGTCTAAATCTGCAGTTACATTTTATTGTACCATAGCTCATTGCGAAACTGGAGAGGTGGCAGGGTTTAGTGATAATCTTCCTCCAACAATACTAATTCATCCCAATATCCCAATATCATAGAAGTCTGTGTAGTATGATGTAATTGCTGATAATGGCCTTCCAAAGGGAATGACTAGTTGATTTTAGGGCAGAGCTGTCACGGTTTTTGGGCAATTCTTTTACAGCACAGCAAATATCAAAATGTTTAGCGGACTCATCTGAATCACCACTGGGTGTCTTGGGAAAGCAATTTCTTTTATTACAAGCAGTTGCCAGAGAAACTGAAGGAGAAGACGTCCCAACAAGATGTTGATAAGTCTGGGATCCTTGCAAAGAAAATTAAGTATTTCATCTACAATTAAAATATAGTTAGCACATTTACTTTGTTTTATTGCACACTATAATTTTATGTAGCACCTTTTCAAAATCTATTATTAAGGCAATCACTTGACTCAAGCTAACTGTGTCTGCACTTTCTTCACAGGTAACTACTTCGCTGGACTAAAGTATATTCCCCTCAAATGCTAGTCTTCTTGCAGCTGCTGTATTCTCCTACATGCTGTTGCAGAAACCACAAATTGACCCTAAATGTTTATGGACACAAACAGCATCTCCTGCATGTCATTTTTCAAAAGTTCTGTAACACCAAGTTGATAGTGTGTGCAAAACAGGAAATGTGATGGAATTCAGCCCCGCTGTAATGCTGGACCAATATTGGGGTCGTAATCAGAAATGACATATCCTCAGGAGACTCCAAGCAGGATTAGCCATCTTTCAATGACATCCCTTAGTTTTTGGAACAGTTTGTCAGCTGTATGCCTCTTAGTGAAGCTGCTGATACACAGAGTAGCCTACTTCTCAAAAATGTGATGCACCTGGGTACATGCTGCTGCTGTCCATGCTGGGGAAGGCGAAAGACCAACCCAGTGGGCTTTCACAGTCATATAATCTTTTGTTTGCCCAGTTCCGCTTGTACACATATCTGTGGTTAAGTGTACAGTGGGTAGAATACCATTTTGTCACCCAATAATGACATTTTTAGGAACTTTCCGGTACAGGAGAGAATAAGCTTTTCTAGTAAAATGGTATAGTGATGACATTTGCTAACAGGGACATAACACCTCAATTAAATGTCTTAAACCAACTGTATTAATAGTGGACATTGGACACAGATCTAACGCTAGCATAGTACCCAGGGCGTCTGTGATCCGCTTTGCGACTGGGTGACAGGTTTCATTCTTGCTTCCTCTTGCAGAGGATTGTTTACTTGCCAATTGTTGGGGGGGAAGATTGCAGGTGCTGGGATGTAGATGAGAGAAGGGAGGTAGATTATGCTGGAATGCTTGTTGTTAATTTTTTTTTAACCAAAGTTTCTGATTTTCCCAACAGTTTGCCAATAACTCGCTGAAAAATGACGAAACATGGATGAGGATCCCAGATGGTTAAGGTCCCTACCTCTACTGAGTGTGGCTTTCAAAATGTTACAAATGGATAGACAACTCTTGCCAGGATTCGTGTAAAAATAATTCCACACTTAAGAGGTGGATTTTTGGTCTTATGCCCAGGCATGACAATGGCCTTTTTGTTATCACTGGCAAGAACTGCAGCAATTTTTCTTTTCAAGTGTATGAAAATCATATTGTGACATAGGAGGTGTTCAAAATTGAATAAAAAATGACTGCAAATTAGTGTTACTGAGGTTAATAATAATGTAGCTACAAAATAATACCTAAATTATGTTATTTTAGCACCAATAAATGTAATTTTTATAACAAATTGCAAAACAAAACCAAACAAAACCAAAACCAAAACCAAAACACGCAATGGCGGTTTTGCAAAACCAAAACCAAAACCAAAACACGACGGTAATCCAGATCCAAAACCGAATCCAAAACCAAAACACGGGGGTCAGTGACCATCTCTAATTATAAGCCACATACCATTTGGTTCAATAGTAACAGTGCCAGCATCTAATGGAGAAGTAGAGTCAGGATTTATAAATAATATGTTTACAATCCCCTTACATAACCTCAGAACTATTGCTGCGGTACACCTCTGGAACACTTTTAAATAAAAAAATATCTACTGGCTGTTTAAGGTTAATGTATGGTCATTGCAAAACATCAAAGACAGAAGTGGAAATGACACCTGATCTGCAATTTCATGGAATGTGGGCAATTTTGGTGAATACACATCATCTAAGAACAGGCATTCTTACAGGTTTGGACTTTTAAAAATGGCACATTTCTAGGAGTGTCCCATTAACCTTATACAGATTGCTTGACTCAAACCAGGTCACAAAGACATCAAGCTATAAATATTTTGTTACTTAAATAGCATTCAATATATGTACCTGATGGTGCAAGTAACAGTACATCAACACATTATTAAAATCACTTAATATCATTTTTATTATCCAGAAGTGAAAGCGCAAGTGGGGCCTCTGAACATGTGCAGGGACTGGCACATGTGCAATGAAGAGCAGATTAGGAACCTCTGAAACAGATGGCACACGGGACTCTGCTGAAGCTTTTGGCGCCCTCCTGCCAGAGTTGCACATACGCACTCCCTCCATATCACACTAGATATGCCACTGGACTGTAACTAGAATCATAAACTTGAAAAATGATGCACACACTGTTATTCATGTCAGGGCCCAGAGTTTTACAAAGAAAAATAATCACACGTGTGTTTATTTTTCTTTAAATTTCTATAGTAATAGATGTGACAGTGAGTCTTTGGAATGTATTTGAAGACCAAACAAAGCCTTGGTGCTCATAGCAAAAGACAGAATGAGAGAGGAACACGAGACAGGATTTACTCAAACTGATTTTTCCTAAAGATTATAAGATTGTAAGGAAGGTTAGCGATGCTTGAAAAGCAGATTCTGGACTCTAGGAGTTCATATGTCAATTTGTTCCGAAATGTCAATCATTTCAACCATGACACTATCCAAGTAGTGCAAACTACTTACACACCAGACTTTACACCATCTCCCATGCTGACCCCACAAATTACTACATGTCTAGGCAGAAAGTTTGTTCAGGATTTATGTCTCCAGACAGCTCTTAAACATCAGATAAGTGATGGTTAATAGGTTATCCCTTAAGTCTGACCACAGTTTGAATAGGTATTTATATAAATTATCTGCGTGGTATGTATTGATCCATGCAATGAGATTAAAGTGGATTATTACTTCAACTATTCTACCTATAACAAATTATTTTGTATTTCTTCCTTATTATGTTGTATTACACAACTAAAGTAACAACAAAACTAATTGTTATTCCCTATCTACACCACTTCTCTTGGAAAACTAATAAGCTCCATTGGATTTCAGTATCATCTCTATGTGGATCATACACAAATCTATCTATCTGACTGTCTTTCTGCCATTTCATCTTGGATGTCCTCTCGCAGGCGCAGGCTGGGAGAGGGAAGCCCCGGGGGGCACACAGGCGGCCACATCGCCTGTGTGCCGCATCTCATGTCATCAGATGCGGCCGCCGGTGAAAATGGGGTATATTGCATCCGGGGTGCGGCCGGCCTACCCCCCGGCCCTAATAGCGGTCTGACTGCCCAGCCCGCCCCTGTCCTCTCGCCAACTCAAACTAAATTTTCAAAAATAGTTTTAATAATATTCCCACCCAACAATAGAAGCTTCCTGTCTGACATTTCTATTTCTGTTGATAACATGACCATAAATCACACCCCGCAAGCTCGCTGCCTAAGTGTAATCCTTGACTCACAACTATCCTTTGTTCCCCATATCAACTCTATATTTATATCATGCTTCATACATCTAAAAAACAGTTCCAGAATACCTGCATATCTCACACAAGACACTGCAAAAACTTTTAATTCATGCACTCATCATCTCTCACAACAACTATTGTACTTCTCTCCTAATTGGTTTTCCCAAAATCAGACTTGAGCCCCTACAATCTATTTGCATGTAGCGGCTAGATTGATTTTCCTTGCAAATCTTTATTTCTCTGCTGAGTCACTCTGTCACTCTATACATTGGTTGCCTATTTTTCAAAGAATCCAATTTAAAATTCTTCTACTAACATACAAGGCCTTCAACAAAATTGCACTGACAGACATCTCCTCACTTGTCTCAAAATAACTCCCAACTCGACACCTCCATTTTGCACAAGATCTGCATCTCTCTTCCACTCTCATCACTTCCTCCCATTCTTGGTTACCGGACTTTTTTTGGGCTGCACACACTTTTTAGAATTAACTCCCTTGCACCACAAGACTTTCCTCTAGTCTTCAAGCGTTCTTGAAAACCCACCTCTTCAGACAAGCTTATAATATTCCTCTACCACCCTAGATTACCCTATTACCACCCTCTACACAGCTAACACAAGACAACAACCATCTGACCAACATAGTTGTGTGACTGAGCATACAGCCCGCTAAATACTTTGTAACCTTTGCATTCTACTTGGACAAATTTTCAATATGATGTAGCATCAAACCATTGTTCCATGGATTGTAAGCTTGCGAGCAGGGCCCTCTTACCTCTCTGTAGGTATGGATTACCCAGTATTGTTTTATTACTATTTGTTCCCAATTATAAAGCGCTATGGACTCTGCTGGCGCTATATAAATAAATGTTGATGATGATGATAATTACATCCATGAAGATATGATGCGCATGAGTAAAACAATCCTGAGATTCAGCTCTAGGATGAATTGAAAACTAAAGTTAATTTATTGATAGTCCATATACATTTAGGTTAAAGTTACAAAGAAACAACAATGGGGCAAGGATAAAAGAGAGCTCTGTAATCAGATGGTGAAAAGCTCTGAGAACCGGCTATTGGTGTTTTTGAACCTATTGTACCAATTACTAGTTTGGCTGCTAGTCACCAAATACCTCCTCATGTGAAGAAGAGCACCCCTCTCTTCATTATATACCCCCTTCCCTGTCCCCTTGAAATAAGATTTTAGATCAATAAACGGGTACAAAAAAATACAGGAGTCTTATTATAGTGTAAAGATGATCTCGTAGGGTTATATTTCTGTGGGGAAAAAACACATTGTGCACATTTTAAGTGATGTCCCTTATTGTATATCCCACACCCCAAAAAGCAATTAGAATTTTGGAAAAATACAGATTTTGCTAAATATATTTTTATGCATTTCATTCAGTTGTATGAGGACCCACACTTAGAAGGGGGGTTCCAGCTTCCCAGAAACCTCCCTCCGCAACACGTGATTCATGTGCCTGCTTGCTGGTTCAGACTAAGAGACGCCCCAGTGGACCGTTAGGAGAGGGGCCGTGTGGGATCCAGGCTGTACGTAGCTGAATGGCATTTCTTCCCTACCTGGCATTTCCTTTTTCCTGGGCCTCCAGGGAGTTTGCTTATATGGACTGATCCAGTGCATAGGACATGGGGGGAGGGTAAAGGACGGACATCAGTGGGTGAATATAGGATTAATCTATATCCCAAGCAGCACATATGGCTCAATTGCTAGAGAGTGCATCTGTATTGTGATAACAAATATATAGGAGAACCAAAGCATAACTGGAGTGTGCTCAATGCAAGGAGCAGGGCGACTTAAGGGGACGCCAAAGAGCCCTGTGGTATGTGACAGACCCAAGTGGAAATAAACAGGCTGCCTGAACCCATCACTTCTGAATGTTAGTAAATAAATACAATTTTAAAACAAAACATTATTTCCTTTATCTGATATTTTATATTTGATAATAATAAAAAATCTAACATTTTCAGACCACAATTCTCCTCAGTCCCATATTTTCCATGAATAATAGTTTTGTATATTTATGAATCTGTCTCAGATAAAGTGCATGGTGCTATCCTTTTACAAAGAGCTTCAAAAAACTATTGCATATTTGCAAGTGTATTTTATCTGTACTTCAATGATATGATAATGGGATAGGCTGTAGCAAAGAGACTTCTTTGTGACTGTACAATGAATTTAAGGACTCAACAAAATATTTTGGAATAAATGATGAGACTTGTAGTCCCACATCGGCTGGCGATCCACATGTTACCGACCTGATCTACACAATATTGGTATACCCTTTGGTTTAAACTTGTGGCTGTCTGTCTAGATGTTGTAGAACTATAAGTCCCAGCATTTTCAAGAATTTGTAGCTTCAAAATAGCAGGAGAGTCACAGATGACAAATAATGGTACATAATGGACATAAAAGGAACTGTGTATAATGAGTGGGGAACATAAGACATTTATTGTGAAACAGATTAATTAAAAAAAAAGTAGATATAAGGGAGAGGGTAGAGATTATCTGAAAAAAGGAAATGTGAAATTGTGGTTTCTAGGAGTTCATATGTCAATATGTTCTGAAATTATGTGACAAATACACTACATAAGCCACTGACTGAACTTTAGAAATGTCAATTTCACCCATCATGCAGATTGCTTTATTTAAGCAAAGCACACTACTTACTATGGGGCTCTGCATATACAATGGAGGATCACTTTGTTATAGAATATACTGCAGAAGTGGTCTCTGCATTGTATAACTGTATTAATATTCTACAATAGTAAAATGCACAAGGAGAAGTGGGGAAGCAGCTGGTTATTGTGTATCTGAAGGAGGTTGGTATTGTGTTAGTGCTGGTTTATGTCTGAATATATGCCCACCCAATGGTTGGAAATGATCTGTTTGACCAAACACTCATGAACTCCTCATCATCATCATCATCATTTATTTATATAGCGCCACTAATTCCGCAGCGCTGTACAGAGAACTCATTCACATCAGTCCCTGCCCCATTGGAGCTTACAGTCTAAATTCCCTAATATAGACACACACTCACACACATAGACATATACATACAGACAGAGAGGTAGAGACTAGGGTCAATTTTTTGATAGCAGCCAATTAACCTACCAGTATGTTTTTGGAGTGTGGGAGGAAACCGGAGCACCCGGAGGAAACCCACGCAAACACGGGGAGAACATACAAACTCCTGACCCCAGTGCTGCGAAGCACAAGTGCTAACCACTAGGCCACTGTGCTGCCCAATTAATAAGTCTGCACACTATAACAATTAACCACCATATTGTATGTTTGCTTCTTGGATAGCTCAGTCTTACGGTTTTAAAATGAAAGAAAACAACAATAATTTTTATGACTACACTAGAAGGTAGTACCTGTGTGATTGACTGGTACTTGCAGCTGCCATAGCCCCAACTCAGGCACACACCTCTGTTTTCCTGTCTCACACTTGAATCACATAATCATTATCATTCTACAGCTTATTACTTAAAATGTTGCCACTTATGCTATCGTACTGGCCCATATGTCACTCACGGCATCAGTTGGCAAAAGGAGGTAGGGTACTGCTGAGATCAGCTGGTGGATGCTGTTTACCTGCAATCAGACTGAAGGAGAGTTGTGGCAGTAATTGGCAGTGCCCAGGGGTGGTGGAGCCATAAACTGACACAGAAGACTGACATTCCAGCCAGCGCTTAGCTGCAAGGATCAAGATTCTTTCATATATTCAGCACACTATAGTGCTTGTAAGTATTACCCCCACCACCCTGGCACCTCTGTCCTCTTCCTCACTGTAGAGATGCAGACTATTACATAGGCATAAATGAGTCCACCTGTATTAATGATAAGGGTAAACTAGGCAAAATAATTAATCTTGGTATGGATAGGTTGAATTATCAATGGAATAGACTCCTGAATGGTGGCAGTGTTTAATCAAGTATGTAAATGTGCTCAGGTACGGATGGAAAGTAGACATGACATGAAAGGGTTAATTAGGTCTGTAGAAATCCCTGGCATGAATGAAGAGTATAAATTGGCCAAATCCTCCTACTGTAAATCAGTGATAGGCAATCTGATACACTTCGGGGTCCCCATGGGGCGGTCCTCTAACAATCAAAATGGCTGCACATTACCCTTAAAAAGAAAGCTAAAACAATACATTTAACCAAAGACAGACACACCTATCTGTAATAACATATCAGCATAAAAGCTATAACAAACAATAAGGCAGTAAGGTGCTCTTGCCAACACTGCTTTAGATGAAGGATTTTTAGTTTATTTGAGTGTAATATATTATTAATCTCAATCTAGTCATTAGATAACATCTTACACTATGTGCAAAGCAACACCCCAGCTGTACTTATCTACAGTAAACATCTTGACAAAAAATGTGTTTTTGCAGCCTTATTGTAGCAAGTTTTGCTTTTGTTATTTTTCCAAAATCAAGCATTTGGAAACCCCCCTCTAGAGATCCTGTTTGACCCTGAACCACCTCTAATGTTCCACAACGGGGCAGTAAGTGCACCTTAGGGGTACAGACACTGTTGTGGTACTTCCACCTATGCCCTGCTCTGTGTATAGACTAATGGCTCATATTACTTTACAGAGTGGGAGCCCTTCATTGCTTCTTTATCCTGCAGAGATTTGGAAACAAGATAGTTATGATCCTTAACAAAATCATTTGTTTCTCTTACTCTTTCATTTAGTTTTTGGTCCTACTGCTAAAAAAATTAAGAAACCTGCAAGCGGTACATAGTGAGGATATTTCCCCTGGGTTTCTGCTCTCTAAAGTGGTAATTTACTTTGTGTTCTCACTGAAATCAGTTATTCGGATAAATGAATAGTGAAGCTTTCATACCCGCCAAGTCCTCACTGAAATATTTCCACTTTACACTTAAATATTGTGAGCAGCAATTTGATTAAAAGGCTTTTAAAATAAACAAAACTGCAAGTTAATGGAACTCATAAAATGCTCTCCAGGCAGGCCTGGGATCTAGAGCTACTTTGTTAAGATTGAATTTAATGGCGCTGTTTGCCCTGGTTAGATATTGTAATGCCTCACCGGGCAGCATGATAACCCATATCACGTACAGCGTGGATCTGTGGAAAGAGCATAGATGCTTCTTAGTGTCACCCGAACATATGGAACAAGTGTGCGGCACACCAGTGTGGTGTTATAACACTTTGCAGGCTGGCATCACAACACAAAGCACAATGTGACATACACAATGCTAAACAAGCTAGAGCAGACTGCTTACAGAATTTGTGCTTGAATACAGCTATTTTAGCGAAAGAAATGAAAAGGCTCACACAAGAGTCAACCATATCTATAATTTGCTACTTTAATAAGCGCATATTCATGTTGTCTGTAAACTATCTACTTGTGAGGTGAAGATTTCAGACTTTTGTCATTCCAATTTTACAGCATCTTAATCTGAGCTCTCATACTCCTTCGCTATTCACAACACATGCATTACTACAATAGAACTTGGCTGACAGCTGTTTATTTGTTGCAACTATGTTGCAGTTCTATGCAAAAAACATAACTTTAGTGCTGCAGGAACAATAACACACTGATCAGCAACAACATTAAAGCCATCTGCCTAATATTGTGTAGGTCCCCCTCGTGCCACCAAAACCACTCTGACCCGTTGAGACGTGGACTACACAACACCTCTGAAGGTGTCCTGTGGTATCTGACACTAAAACATCAGCAGCAGATCCAGGGCCTGATCAACCACTAGGCTGACCAGGCTGCAGCCTGGGGCGCTGGGTCCCGGGGGGCGCTGCACTGTGGGTATTTTTTTTAAAAAAAATATTTATTTATTTTAAAAAATTTTTTTTTTCATTCATTTTTTTTTTCGGGGTGGGGGAGGGGGGGGGTCGCCGCGGGGGGGTGGAGGGCTCGACGATCAAAAGCATTGGTGGTCAGTGGTTAGCAACACACAGCCAATCGCCAGGCTGCCTGTTGCTGTGCAGCAGACAGGAAGCAGGACGTCTTCACTTCCTATCTGCTGATCTGAGGAGAGGAGCGACGCTGGCACAACTACAGGTAAGTGAAGGGGGGAACTGCCCTGCATATCTATAGGGAGGGGGGGAACTGCCCTGCATATCTATAGGGAGGGGGGGGGAACTGCCCTGCATATCTATAGGGAGGGGGAGAACTGCCCTGCATATCTATAGGAAGGGGGGGAACTACCCTGCATATCTATAGGGAGGGGGGGAACTACCCTGCATATCTATAGGGAGGGGGGGACTACCCTGCATATCTATAGGGAGGGAGAGGGGGGACTGTCATGCATATGTATAGGGAGGGAGAGGGGGACTGTCATACAAATCTATAGGGTGGGAGGGAGGGCTGCCATGAAAATCTATAGGGAGGTAGAGAGGTTGATATGTATGAAGGAGGGCAGAGGAGGGGGGCTGATATATGTGACTGGGGGAGTTTTGATGTGACGGGGGGGATAGCTAGCTAGCAGAGTGGAGGTAAGGAAAATAGCTGCAAGGGGGATGGATGCAGGATGGGAGGTAAAGAAAAGGCTGCAGCAGGGGTTAAGGAAAATGGCTGTGCGGTGGGGCTGTGGTTAAGGAAAATGGCTGCAGGGGCTTTTTAAAAAATAGAGCAGCTTTGGGGGGCAGAATCTCATGATTGTGTGGTGGTCACATGGGTGGTCTCAGCAATCACTAGAATACTAAATATTAGTGAGATGGGGCTGGTAGAGGTTTGTATTTGATTGACAACAAATATTCAGATATTGCTTATATATGCCTGTCCAATGGGGTACTTTTAGCTGTCCATAATGGAGTGCTTTGTTTTAACTAAAGGGCCTAATCATTCAGGGTTTGCATTATAATACATTTTTGCATTTTCAAAAAAGGACGCCAACTTTCCAGAAGCCAACGAGAGGATAACAAAGTTGCAAGAGAGAAGAGCAAGGACAGGTAAGAGACAATGGCACAATCTGTCTAAATTTGAATGCTGGAGAATACACCTGAACATTCATATTCAGGAGTGTTCCTATACACCTATATATTCGGAGGAGGGGGGGGCGCTGCGGCCGTATTAGCCTAGGGCGGCCAGAACCCTTAATCAGGCCCTGAGCAGATCCTTTAACTCCTGTAAGTTGCGAGCTGGGGCTTCCATGGCTCAGACTTGTTTTTCCAGCACATCTCACAGATGTTCGATACGATTGAGATCTGGGGAATTTAGAGACCAAGTCAACACCTTGAACTCTTTGTCATGTTCCTCAACCCCTTCCTGATCAATTTTTGCAGTTTGGCAGGGCGCATTATTCTGCTGAAAGAGGGCACTGTCATCAGGGTCATAACATTCTATAATGGGTGTACTTGGTCTGCAACAATGTTTAGGAGGCAGTACGTGTCAAAGTAACATCTGTATGAATGTCAGGACCCTGTTTTTTCCAGCAGGATACAGCACAGACCTGTCTTGGCTAACCTTCTTACCATAGTGCATCCTGAAGCAATCTCTTCCCCAGGTAAACATCACACTTGCACCTGGCCATCCACATGATATAAAAGACAATGTGATTCATCAGACCAGACCTCCTTCTTCCATTGCTATGTGGTCCAGTTCTGGCACTCACATGCCCATTGTAGGCACTTTCCGAGGTGTACAGGGGTCAGCATTGGCACTATGACCAGCCTGCGGCTACGCAGACCCATACACAGCAAGCTGTGGTGCACTATGTGTTCTGACACCTTTCTATCATAGCCAACATCTTCTTCAACAACTTGTGCTACAGTAGATCTTCTATGGGATTGGAACAGATGGGCTAGCCTTCGCTTCCCACGTGCATCAACGGGTGCCCAAAACTCTATCGCCGGTTCACCTGTTATCCTTCCTTGGACCACTTCTGGTAGGTTCTAACCACTGAGTACCAGGAATACCCCACAAGACCTGCCATTTTGGAGATGCTCTGACCCAGTCGTCTAGCGGTCACAATTTAGTCCTTGTCAAAGTTGCTCAGATTCTTATGCACGCCCATTTTTCTTTCTTCCAAAACATCAGCTTCTAGAACTGACTGATCACTTGCTGCTTAACTCATGCCACCCCTTGACTGGTGCCATTGTAACGAGATAATCAATGTTATTCACTTCACTTGTCAGTGTTTTATTGTTGTGGCTGATCAATGTAAATTTAAAGCAACAATCCCATTAAAATGAGGTAGGTTTTCAACATAAATTACTGTGGCAAACTATAAGAAGAATCTTGGTAATTACCATGTTTTCTTGGTTTGTTTCTTTGGCTGCTTTTAACAATTTATAAATCTACAGAGATTCCACAGTGTCACCTGATTGCCATAGCAATCACAGTCACATGACACATGAGCAATGAGGATATGTAACACTCCTCTGAGCGCTGTCTGCATTGTAAAACCACATCACACAGTCTATCAAAATTGCAGAGGCCATTTACTTTATCTAGGCACTCAGCCCAATCACTAAACAGTCTGTGCCACTTAATCTGGCCACCCGAGAGTTAAGCAACAGCATTATCATTTAAGTTGGCCACACATTGAGTGAAAATATTCAGATCACTTTTGGTTTAATTGCAGCATATTAGCATAAGGCTGACAGTGTTCATCTACTGACCCCATTATCTGCCATTCCTATAGATGATTATCACGATTTCAAGAGGATCATTTTCAGCCCATACACTCTGCATTTTATGACCAATCGCCTCATATCATCTTTGATATCACAGTGTGTGTGTGGCTGAAACGTCCATAGATCCATTCATTACAGGTGAGAATCATTCTAGGTTTAAGGTAGATCTTGTACTCACAAGCGGATACACCTGCCCATGGTGCACTATGAAGAACACACTGTCTATATTCACTGAACAAATGAAACAATACTATAGCTGTATTCTGGGTCTCTCCAGGGGCCAGTAAGTATACACAGAGTGTCCCCCATAGTGATCAATAGGCACTATTTGAGGTCTGAATAAACTGTAGGGAGACATTGCAGGGAACCACCCCATCAGCAGATGTACCACTTCCCTGTACAATGGTTTTTAAAAGACATGTAAACGAATGAGTTAATGATTGTGTTATTGAGCTTTCTTGTTTTTTTATGTATCTGCTGATGCCTCTGCATCATTGTATACTAATCATGATCAGTGTCAGCGATGTTAGCATCTCCCCACGCAATGTGTTGTGTGCAGAGAGGTTAATTAGCAGTAAATGTATTCGAATGAAAAACATGGAATCTAAACATCTTGCAAACTATACATTTCTTAGTTAGGCATAAGGTGTAAGTGTTGAAGTTGTTGCTTGTTTTCTTGGGGAGAAGTCCACCCTGTTTCTTTTCTTTAATTTACAGTGTTCGAGAAATGGAAATAAAATGCAGCCTATTGTTCCATTTAAAAGGACACAAACATTGGGTATAACTGAAATTCACATTTAAACAAAGATGTTAGGATAACATATCTGTTATCCATCTCCCCCTGCAAACACTGTGCCACATGTGTAATAAAAAGCCATTTAAACATATGTGTGTGTAATGTGCACATTTTATTGTTTGGTTTTGTGTGTTTTTGTGGTTGTGTAGATTAGCAGCTGAAATACATCCATCTTGCTACAATCTTAGTTTACTTCATAATAGCTTCTAAAGAAGAACTGAATAAGCACAATATGAAAGAGAGAAGTCTTACCAAGCCTTGTGCAAAACCAATCTAGGCAGCAATTTTATTATTATATTGCCTGTAATATAGATTCTTACATTTCATGACAATATGTAACAATGTGTCACTGATCTGGGTGATTAATGGGATGTTTGTTAACTGTAAATTTTCCTCATTTTGTAACAGCTTTACAGGTTTCACCCATTAGAAATATGAGTCATGTCCTAACAGGATCTATACCTGATGACTGTGTTATTTATAAGATCCAGTTACTGCAGAGCAAAGACATTAACATACAGCTATATTCAACTCTTCTGCACCCAAGGTAAAAATGCATGTTTCAATAAATCTCAAAAGTGAAAATAAGTTAATACAACCTATGATATTTTCATACACATTTTTGCACATTTTAATGCACAATTACTACTCGCTCCACAGAGCCGGCACTGATTGAGGTGGTCAATGATTTGAACACAGCTATATCTAAAGGACATTACTCACTTCTAGTTTCCCGGGTGTCTCTTCTGTGCATTTGACCACTCACTTCTCGTGGTCTCCATGCTTGTGGTCAGGTGTGAAAAGCAGAACCCAAAAAGAAGATACTAAAATCTTTAGCTGACACCAAAGTAGTGGTCCACAGTACAGCATTGCATGACACCATTGTCAAAAGGATATTTTTCCATTAACCTCATAACAAAACGTCTGAATTATGCAAAACAATATTTTACAAGAACTGAAGAAACACAAACTGAATTTATTGGCCACAACAACAAACTAATTAATTTGGAGAAAAACAAGTGAAGAAAAGAAGAGCTTGTCAGCTGACGGTAGCCAGTGGCAGGGGAAATACTGTCTGGGTGGACGCAGGAATGGATTTACCTAAATATCAAAATATCCTAAAACGAATGAGTCAGCGAAAACATTGACACTAAAAAGAGTCTGAATATTTCAACCAGACAATCATACAACATACCTCAAAATCAACCATGAAGTACTTACAAGGATGAAAGATTTTGGAATGGCCATCCCGGTGTGTAACTCTTGGGGAGACTTCAAACATGTAGTACAAGCAAGAACCCCCAAGAACATTTGCAGTAAAATAGTAAATGTGCACTAAAATATACAGAAATATGTCATGTTTAAGTTTCTACCCTGCAATAATATATTAGAAAAAAGGCAAAACGCTTTATTCAAGTAAAAGAGGGCACAACATAATAGGTTTAGAAGTCCTATGCTCCAAGTGTTCTGCTATGTCGACAGTTGTCAATCTCTGCATTACTTCCTAAGGTAAATAGTCTGAATACAGAAAAGTGTAATATCCATAAAGAATATAGCATTTATGTAATTTAATATGAAATGAGCCCTTTTCATGGATAGACATATCTTTTTTTACTCATTGTGTGGCCAGTTATTTGCTAGAGTTGTAAAACAAATGGCAATTAACCACATATATTCCATATATTAGGGAGACCATGCAAAGTTACTCAAATGTAGCAAATCGCAGATACCTTTGTCACCTGCTAGAAATCCTTGTGTATTTTAGAGTTGGAAAGGGAAGGATAGATACACCTTCCAACAATACAACACATTTTGGGCCTGAGTCGTTAAGGCGCACATACTGAGTGCATCGTGCCTTCGTTTTAAAATGCATGTTAATCGGCTCTGCATACTCCCGAAGACAACTTGGAATGGATCTCAAGATATGTGTGGTCATAACTACAGGTGTAGGTTTGCTCTACTCTTCTAGACCAGACATTGCAGGATACGTACAATACCTATGTGGAATATAAAATCGGCAGCTACGCTCCTTCATTTTTCAGGCCCAATATCTTTTGTACAATCACTTAATTTACCGTCCATTTCTGGTGACCAAGCAGAAGAAATTGATAGTCTTTTTACAGAACCCAAATTATCTGCAGCTTTTAAACAAACACCTATAGGAGAAAGGACAGGTCTTGATGGATTCACAATTGCGAACCATAAAAAATGGTTTAGAGAACTGAAGTATTGTTTCTTACAAATGGCTACTTCTGTGTCTACGGGCTCCTTCTTCCCATTGCTCATATTATGGTATTGCCCAAATTGAGAAAAGAACTAGAGTTATGTCCCAGTAACTGTCCAATATCTTTATTATATACAGACCTTAAGTTTTAGGCAAAACTTCTGCAAGCTGCTTTATGGCTATTCTTCATGACAGAGCCGTAACTTAAAATTTTAGCGCCTGGGGCGAGAAAGAAAAATTCCGCTCACCTAGCCCTCAATTTTAACCAAATGAACCTAACATATTTATGAACTGCGCCCCCTTCAATGTTGTGCTATGGACCATCGCCTTCTATCGCACAGCCCTAGTTACTGCCTTGCTTCAGGGTTTTAATTAACAGCAGTCAAGTTGGTTTCTATTATGGGATGTGAGGGCTGAAATAATTGATTCAGGATTTTAAATCTCATCCATTATGTGAAACACACTAAAGTCATCTTTTCAAGAAATCTCCACCTTATTTTCCAGCAATCCTACTATACCTTATATTATTAGCTGAAATAAGTGAATAATTTGAAACATTGAATTATACATACCTGTTGTGGTTAGACTATATAAATGGTTATAAAATCAACACAATTCCAGATATTTTATATGTGTTACAAACTTTCCCGATTGTAGCACCAGCTTCTTATTTTAGTTAGAGTAGAACAATTTTTACTCAATTCCCATAGGCTGGATACCCACACATTAGTTACTCTAGTTTACGTACAGATACATTACCAGGGGGCTACGGAATTTAATGTAATTCTACAAAGCACACGTATCTTTGATAAGAACTCCCATGTTCATAATAAGGACTGGGCCAATTATATAATGTGCAATTCTCTGTGCTATTAAATTTGTTCCTTTGAAATAGACAGTTTGTAGGACCTATCCAATCTCATGTTGGCCTACCCTTCTCCAAGAAGATAAGCTTTACTACACTAGATCGCATTTGACATAATTTATCCATAATCAGGATTTTCAATTGGGTATCCACTATACAAACATAACTGAGTGGAAGGCTTTGGGGGGAACAAATATAGTTCATGTTACAATGTAATAAGACCTTATATTGGGATGATAATGTTGCAATCCTTAGGCTGGGTACACACTACAGGCTTTCCAGACAATTATTGTGCCAAACATACAATAAACGACTATTAGGTCCGATATTGCATTATTGTGTACACTGAAGTTATGAACGATGGTCGTTCCAAAGCTCATCATATCGTTTCATTTGATTTAGAAACTGAACTAAAAATCTCGGTCAACGATGGAACAATGTCCTTCCAATTCTGCAGTGTGTATGCATTCGCCATGAGGATCTCCATATAGTTTACACAGTCATGATCATTTCAGCCGTTGGGTAAAGGCTAAATCTTTTATAACGTATCGTGTGTACACATGAATCGGCATGCTGATCGGGACTTTTTTTTTCAGTCGTTGGTAAAATCATTACTGATATGGCATCAGGAGAAATTTTCTGTAGTGTGTGCCCATCCTAACTCTATCACTTATACTTGAAATGCTCCAGGTTAGTGCCTGTGCAAACCGATATTTACAGAAAAATGGCGTATTGGATTGAATTTTTTTTTACTGTTAAACAGTGGTAAGATTTTTCAGACATAAGTTTACCTAAGACCATATATATAGAAAAAATATATAAAATTGCCCTACTCTTTTACATAAAATTCTACAAATGTCCCAGCTAATTGTTAGAAATGCCCACAGGCACATGGTATAATGTTATATTTATGGTGGGAATAGGTCTTAAGGACTGCTGGACAGGAATACATAATAATGTAATGCAATTAGCTGTTATTGACCAGCCCATAGATCCTGCAATATATCTTCTACATGTTGCCTAGATATAAAAGATATTTGCTACATAATGAAATAAAAGCTGTCAACGCACCTATCACTTGGCTATGGAAGTTCCATTGTAACCTACCTATAAAAGATTGGTTTCTAGAAATTAACACAATCTACAATATGGTGATTGTATTGAAGTATTGAATAGCTCATGCTTTATTCAATACTCCCCTTGAAAGGTTTACATCCGCTTGGTATACATGGCAATAGGTCAGATACATATAAATCTGTAATGAATATTTAACTTAATTACAATCTCTGGGCACTTTGATAAATTAGTGTGTCCTAAAGGTGATGCCTTAATGTAGGTAAATGATTTGTTAAGAGGTATCAAGACGTTCTACTGTTTAATAATGTTTTATTCCGTTTTATCATGTATTATTCATTAAGCAAAGTGACATTTGTAATTAAACCATGGTATCTTCCCATTCCTTCTCGAACAAATAAGTACCTTTGTTTTATTGAAATATTTATGTTTTGTTATTATATTCTGTCATTATTTTGAGATTTAAATGGTATATACAGAAAAGAATATCACACTCAACTACTTAACATTAAGTGAGTTGCAAAAGGCACCACAAGCGGTCATCCAGTTGTTTGGTCCAATCAATCAATAACAATATTTTTGACTGATTTGGTTATATAATATATATCTGGTCTTTCAGCAGTTGTGACATGGTTCCAAAATCCTAACTATGTTGGTTCAGAGGAAGGCAAATGAAAACAGCAGTCTGGCACAGTTAGCATTGCTGCCTCACAATGTGGGGGCTCATGGGTTCGACTCTGACTATCTTGGTGGAGTTTGTAAAGATCTCACCATGTTTGCGTGGGTTTACCCTGGGTGCCCTTGTTTCCTCCCAAACTCCAAAAACCTAATGGTAGGTAATTTGGCTTCTTACTAAATTAACCCGTGTGTGTGTGTGTTGCATACTTGCCAACATTTTGGATTTGGCTTCCGGGACATGCCGGGGGTCAAAGTGTTCGTGCGGGGGGGCGGGGTCCGAAATCACTTCATTTTTGGTCCCTGTGATGTAATAATGCAAAGGCGTCATTTTACAGCGTGGAGGGGCCAAATGCCGCAATTTCCGGAGAATAGTGGTATTTTGGCCATAATTCTGCCCGATGCGAGAGATTGCCATACTCTCCCGGGAGTCCGTGAGATTCTCCAGAAATGCGGGAGTCTCCCGGACATTCCGGGAGAGTTGGCAAGTATGGTGTTGTAGGGAATATAGACTGTAAGCTCCACTGGGGCAGGAACTGATGTGAACAATTAGTCTCTGTAAAGCCCTGTGTAATATGAGGGTGCTATATAACTTACTGTTCATAGCTATTTCTCGTCCATCTCTTCATGGAAGCCCAATCACTATCTTAAACCCAATGTGCTTGAGTTATAAAGTAACATAACACTTTTGTACATATAGTCCGCACAATCACTCTGCGCATACCGAGGACTGGACCATATGTCACAGGACGCAGCAACGTCCAAATAATTTTCGAGCACAAAGGATGTTTACTACATCCTACAATTCCAGGGATGGAACAAGGCAGGAAAGGGTATATATCTGCAGTCAATGTAAAGGCTTGCTAAACCTGAGGGTAGGCTGCAGCGTCCCATTCATGCTCTGGACAGCTCTCAGGAACTTGTCTTTCAGTGTATCTCTTGCTCCAGCTACAGGTCTAGTGTAACTGCTGATTACTAGTGATAATGACTGTGTATGTATGTTAGGACATGTGTCTGCAATCAGGAGCAACTGTGAAAATGTATTTTAAGTACAGCAGACATTTATAACTTCCTAATAAATATATTTAATGCGAAAAAATTAAGCCACTTTTTTATTTTTCAATGTTTTATCATTAATGCCTTTAATATTAAAAGGAGACATTAATTGAATGTTTTTTTTCTGTACATTCTTTTGTGACTTTATATTGCACATAGGTGTTGGATGTATCCTGCGGTGTTCTGTCTAGTAGAGCAGCCCTACACCTGTAGTCATGCAACACGTGCTCCTTGGTGAATTCCAACATGTGTATACCCAATTTAACAGAAAAAATAAAATGCACATGATGCTCAGTATGCGACCCTTAATGAATCAGACCCAATATGTCAAAAACAAAACTCATCCTCTTCCCTCCGTCTAGTGACTCCAGTCCTCTCTTCCTCATCTTACCTAACCTGTACCTAACCTGTTTTATAATATCTGTTGTATTATATAGTACAGAGTCCAGTAGTTCTCCCTCCATAGTTCTTTCCAAACAAATCTGTAATTCCTCACATCCAGCTTGTAGACTATTTGCATATTAGTGAATATGCTCTGTAGAATTAGGAGGGCGCCAGGCACAGCAGGGTGGCATTAGAGTGTGTGCTGCTGACCTGCAGCACTGAGGCTGTGGACTGAAACAGAATGCTCTTTGTATGTTCTTCTTGTATTTGCGGCAGCACTTCTGCCTCACTGGGACAGGGACTGATGTGAGTCCCTGATGTGAGACTGATGTAGAGCGCTGCGGAATTAGTGCCACTATATAAATAAATAGTGATGATAATGATAATGATGGTGATGTACCTGGTATATAAGTTTTTCGGAGTCACCTCCAAAGTATATGGATAAGAATTTTTGAACAGCACATAGTATTGTTAACTCTATTTTGTCAGTATAGGTCCTACTTGCCAATTTTCCTCCTGGACTCCAGGAAGAACAGGCACCTCCCGGATCCTGGGCGGAGACGGGGCTTAATGACGAGATTTGTGTCATCATGGTGCCGCCTATCACTATTCAGTGCCATCAGTCATGTCTTTACACAGCAGGGGGTAGGGCCACAGTGATGTGATCACGTCATCACACCCCTTCCTGCACTTACCTCCCCTCCGGATCTCCCAGGAGGAGTAAGTAAAATTTGGCAAGTATGGCATAAGTTTCATTAACAACTACTTGCCTACTCTCTCTTAGAGACTCACGATAAATAGCTGATGATAATGATGTATTTGTCAAGGTTCTCTCTGGGAGCTCCAAATTCCTACCAGAGGCTTCTGATTAATATTAGCCTTGACGTATGTGTGAGTGATATAACTTCCACTCGGCAGAGATATGTATCTCATTTTATTAAAATGAATAGGACAGAATACTCACACAAAAGACAGATAAACAATTCAGAAGTCACATAAAGAGCAGCCTGTGTTGGTTTTTCTACTGCAGTATTCAATCCTCGCCCCTAAGCAATATCAGTTGCATTTAAACTGTGATGCATGCAATGAAATGAAGTAGTTTCCAAAAGACTCTGTGCTGCTTATTTTATGTCAAGCTTTGTTTTAATAGGAAGTTTGTGCTGGTTTTCATTTCATTAATCAAAAGAGGTTTTGGAGAAGAAAAGTTCATGTGTTGCACAAACATGTCGGTCCTCCCATTGCACTACAGGTTAGGAATGCTCGCAACTGAAAATTTGGTTTCCATGTATGATCCAAAAAAAACGTCTGAGGTTTTCGGGAGGGTAACGTATTGAAAACCCAACATCCTGAACTTAGAATTATTTGGCTATTAAAATCCTGAGTGCCCTTTTTTTCCTTCTTCACACAAGTGTGTAATGTTTTTGGAATGGAAAAACAAAGTAAATCAAACCATATTTTCCCTTTCTATTTGGAGTGCTGACAAATTAAGGCCTATCATACACCCCGGGTTGCAGACGTGGTGATTTATTCTCCGGAATTTAAACATATACAGAATAACTTCATGCAAAACACATGTTAAAAGTATATGAACACTTGTTAATGGCACACTTACAAATGCCTGGATGTAAATCAGTCATTAATAGGTGAATTTAAGTTGCAATTGTGCAAATGGCAGACAGAAGGTTGATGTACTGTGCGCAGCACCTGTTATAGCAAGAAAAGGAAATACAATATGTATTAATGATTGATGGAGACGTGCTTACCCCTGGCCATTCCCGAAAACCACTGGCATGGTTAAAAGCAGGCCACACATGGGCTGAACCAACCACTTGGCAAACTGGTGGGCACAGAATCAATGTCCAATATGACCCAAGGGGCCAAAGGGTTGTTTTATCTTCTAACGTGCCCAATAATGATCTAGTTGTATTCAAGCCACATGCTGCAATATTGGGACAATTGTTTAATATCTTTTGCAGTTTTGGAGCATGGCTGGTCAGCACAAGTTTAATACATAAGAAACTGAAAGACATTTAAGATGGTCTTTTTGAGCTACTTAATTATTAATATTAGTGCATTTATAGCAATGAGCTCTCAATCAGGGCAAGAGTTATTCAATAGACTGTTCCAAGCATGTGGCAGTGTCTAATGTACTCAATATTCGAGTCCTTTTTCGTGAGATGCCAAATCTATAGCAGCACATCACTCATATAACACGGCAGGGGGGGCAATGACAAGATACAAGTAGAGACAATGTGATTAGGTGATCAGATTTAGAGCAGCGCGGAAGAATTCCCTTGGAGACTTCTCATTAACAGAGAGAAATGAAAATGATCTCACTTTAGGGTGAAAAGTCAAACGTTGCATGTTCGGCAGGTGTAGGTAGCAATGTACTCAGAGAAGAGCACAATGATTAGTATTCTACGTTTGTTCATTGTAAAATGTATTGCTAAGCAACTCCTAGTTTTATCTGACCCCAGTTCATGTAACCAACTGTGACTCAACATGGCTTGTTGGTTAAGAGTTAGAGAGAAGACATCTCACACTAGAAACTAATTTACCCAGTGGAGACTAAATCAATCTCTTTGGAACAACCTGTTTTCTTCTACTGATCCTAATATAAGTCCATTGTGGCCAAACAAGTGCTTTAAATGGTTTTTTGTCTTATAAGAAGAGTTAACACCTCAGTTACCATATAACTGCTTTCTTCTATTTAGAAAAACAGTGCACTATCATTTAAGCCTAATTTTCAATTCAGTAATCATTAAACTGTGTACAGTGAAACTCAAATAAAATTCACTAACACAAAGTTTATTGGATGATTTGAAATTAGTTACTGCCCTATCATCTCGGATGACAATATGTTTACGATTAGGTCATTTGGACCTCATTAGACAAACACCACTTCAATGAGAACATGGTGGGAACTGTCTTCCTGAGACCACAACTTATTGCAAGCAGTTTCAGCACTGTGGGATTTATGGCTCACTTGAGATAACTACTAAGCAAATTGAGCATGTCAGAAAAACAAATAGATGCAGGGTGAAAGGTTTATATTGCCCAATAACAAAAATTACCCTTTTCTAATGGATGCAAACCTGGTTAGAGTAATAGATGGTGTATTATGGTCCAATATAGATGAACATGACTAGTTTTGGTGGTATTAAATGGGATTAAGGGCATACAATTCAAATTAATCTTTATTGGAAAGAACAGTTCTAAAATATCTACAAAGGGCAAGTTGAAAAAACGAATAACAATATGAGTGTATGTTGTTTAAAGTGCATTTTTCATTTGTCTTTTTTTTTGTATGTCTGTCTTGTATTCAAATCTATATTTTTTGATAGATTTTTGAGGATGATGCACAGTTGTTGAGTGATCATTAGCATGCTCTATCTGTTAATTGTTCTTGGCTGCTATTAGCATGATCTATTTCCAATAGTGTAGACTCCTCTGCATACTGTCCTGATTTCTATGAAATGTTTGACCCAGATAATGTAACTGGTTGTTTTTTTATATAAAATCAACCAATTTCCTTTGCTCTGGTTGCTGACTATATGCATCCATATGTGTACTTATTGTATATGCTCTGCATGTTAAATGAATTTAAATAAGTATTTCATTTGGAACAGAATTTTCTTATGATCACGCACAGGGGTCTGGTTGGGCAACAGTGCCCTATGGAATGTCTCCCTGATGTGTTACTGACATGTGAAAGCTTTGCTTATGTTGGCAACAGTAAACAAAAAATGTAATTAGTCAAACCTATACAAACAAGTATAAGCCAACACATTGGGGTTATGAGAGCTTACCAGAAAGTGTGAGCTGTACTAGAGGTACAATAAGAAGATCAATAAGGAGATTAAAAATAATAAATACTGAGAAGTAGCTGGAATCCAATTACACTTTTAACCAAAATAGATTATGAAATTTTTATTTTTAACGTTTAATACCTGTGCACAGCAGACTCCTATCAGTAATGCTGGCAGCAAGATGTCATTGCAGGTGTGTCCCAAAAACAATGTTCATGCTTCACCTTTCTTTTAATCAAAACAAATCTGTTTATTTTTCGGACATGCCCGTAAATCCAACAAGAACACAACCGCTACCTGCCTATGGTGTGGTTTCCCTAAAAGGCGCAGTAGTATCACTTCCAGCTCCCCTGCATCATACTAGTATGGTAGGAAGATAGACACACCGTTTGCCAGTGTCGGACTGGGGCATGAGGGGCCCACCGGGGGACTGGAACGGTAGGGGCCCACCAGAGGGGGTGTGGTCAATTACCATAGATGCGAGACCAGACACTAGAGGGGGAGTGGTCAGCCCATGACAAAAATACTGCCATTGTATTTTATTCAACCAATATTGAGACATTTAGAAGAATTATAGGTACAATGTTGTGGGTGTGCACACAAATCTGCTGTTACTTAAATAATGATCCAGTGATGGTGAGTTCTCATAAGGAAGATAATGTATGTCCACTTATAACAATAGGACACAACCTTTTGATACTGGTTTCAGATAGAGTTCACCATAAAAATGAACTTTAGTGCAGTAACAAACCACCACCACAAATGTACAAATGTTCCCTATAGGCTAGACTCTGATGGATGGAAAGTGTAGGAGGCTGTACAAAGATGCTAGGTAACCCATACTGAAAAAAGTATAATGGCATTGCAGAAGAACTGTACAAGTCCTGCCTGGCGACAGATCTGTGCTGCTATCTCATTATGGGTGAGACCTGCAGCAGAGAAGATGGGGATTTTCTGGCCACGAGCGATACTATTCATGCCACCGATGGCCGAGATTCCCGTCTGGATCATCTCCTCAGGAGATTAAATACACATTAAACAAACACACACACTTACCATGTCGCGCTTCCTGCAGTGCACACAAGGGAAGGCACCTGTCACATGGTGCGCGTCCCATGTGACTCCTGAATGGAATAATCTATGCACAGGGGGAAGGGGGGGGGGTGTCGCCTGCTGCTCACCCACTGCTCACCCGCTGGCCCCTCCCTCTTCAAAAAGGGGGTGTAGCCTTAAAGCGTCGGGGCCTACCGGTGATTCTTCTGGTATCCTGGTGGGCCAGTCCGACGCTGCCATTGGCACAGACAGTCTGATAGGGGCCCACCTCATTTTCCACCATTGCCCGATGTATGGACCAGAAAAAATCACAATACCCAATAATGATCCTCTTGAAAACAAGTTGATTGGGAATCATGGTCATATCTGGCTCATAAACGCCAATTGCCTGATACAAGCTGCAATATCTTTCTTCAGTTTCATTCATGTTTATCTTCTAGCAGATTTGTTTATGTTGGATGTCCTTGGATATGACAAGATAAACTAAGAGCTGTACTTTGTAAACAATTGTTATCTGCACGTCTGTTGTGATAGCTCACAATCAGAATGCTCAACACATCACAACTTTGCGTTTTTCTTGAAGATAATTTAAAGGCATTGCAATCAATCTGTCTGATATTATTACTAATGTTCAACAAAGGTTGCATTTATACAGATAACAGTCCAATATCCCAGCAGCTAGAGTGGATCACCACTGCAGCACCTATTTTGGGTGGAGTAACTGCTTTCTTCCATATCTCCACACTCAGCAGCTGTGAATCACTACTGTAGTTGCTAGTTCCCCTTGTGTTTAGGACGTATTAATGTCACCATGAAATCACCAGGTCATCTGACTATACCAGTCCCATAGTACAGAGATTGCAGGTAAGGAGAAAGGCATGAGGGGCACAATCAGATAAGAAGGGGGGCATATGGGGCACAGAATGGTGAGAAGGGGAACATGGAAAACAAGCAGATAGGAAGGGGGTATATGGGTCACATAATAGTGGGAGTGGGCATGTGGGCTACAGGCTGGTGAGGTGGGGATATATAGGGCTATAGAAGGGCAATATACAGGTTGCAAAGTAATAGATGAAATAAAAAGTGAACCTATGACAATGGGAGTTGCACGTAGGTATGCACACATATGCACAGATGCATGTTGTATGTTTTTGTCCACATTAAGACTTGCCTTATGTCTTGGCACTTTTCAAGTCTGAATACAGAAAAAAATACAGATTAGTACTTGCATGACAAGCATAAAACTTCTTATGCACCTATTTTGAATAGCTTCAAAAAATTTACCTACAAAGTATATTTTAGGTGTGACTCTAACTGCAAATATAGGCACAGCTCAGTGGGGTGTGGTTAACTTACATTTCCATGCCCTTACTGTAGTGCAATTGCACATGACATGTAAGTTGTGTACATGTGCAGTGCAAAATATTTTCCATGACACGGAAAATTACAATGCAGAAATACTTGTGTCCAACTCTAAATTAGACCTTATGGGGGAAATTCAATTAGCCATGAGTTTCTCCGGAACAAATGTGAAGGTGCTCTGTGGCTATGTAACATCACAGATTTCTCCACACACTCCATAAAGTTGCGAGGAGAAATCTGCAATGTTAAAGTACCATAGTACCTGAAAATGTGCACAGCCTCAATGTTCGGTGGCACATCGCACACAATCGAATACTCCCTATGTCTATAATATTTAATACAGCTGCATTTGGGATGTTTTTAAATTATTAAATGCTTCTAACTGTCACTGGTTCATTATCGCCATTTACTTGTAATATTAAATCACTCTGATAAGGCCGGACAGTGTTGCTTGCAGGAAGGCAGTGTAGTGTTTGCCTGACCTCAGTGTTAATTTCTCTGGATCCACCTCTGCTCCACTTCCTTTATCAGTTGGAGTACCACAAGGCTCAGTCCTAGGTCCTCTGCTATTCTCTATCTACACCACTTCTCTTGGAAAACTAATAAGCTCCTTTGGATTTCAGTATCATCTCTATGCGGATGATACACAAATTTATCTATCCTCTCCTGATCTTTCACCATCTGTGTTGTCTCGCGTTACTGACTGTCTTTCTGCCATTTCATCTTGGATGTCTTCTCGCCAACTCAAACTCAATCTCTCAAAAACTGAATTAATAATATTCCCACCCAAAAACAGAAGCTTCCTGCCTGACATTTCTATTTCTGTTGATAACATGACCATAAATCCCACCCCGCAAGCTCGTTGCCTAGGTGTAATCCTTGATTCACAACTGTCGTTTATTCCCCACATCAACTTTATATCTAAATCATGTTACATACACCTAAAGAACATTTCCAGAATACGCACATATCTAAAACAAGACACTGCAAAAACATTAATTCATGCACTCATCATCTCCCGCATAGACTATTGCAATTCCCTCCTTACTGGTCTTCCCAAAGTCAGACTTGAACCCCTACAATCTATTTTGCACGCAGCAACTAGATTGATTTTCCTTACAACCGTTATTCCTCTGCTGAGCCACTCTGTCAGTCTCTACATTGGCTGCCTGTATTTCAACGAATCCAATATAAAATTCTACTACTAACATACAAGGCCATCAACAAAATTGCACACCTCCATTCTGCACATGATCTACGTCTCTCTTCCACTCTCATCACATCCTCCAATTCTCGGTTACAGGATTTTTTCCGGGCTGCACCCACTTTGTGGAATTCCCTCCCACGCACAGTAAGACTTTCCTCTAGTCTTCAAACCTTCAAGCGTTCACTGAAAACCCACCTCTTCAGACAAGGTTATGATATTCCTCAACCTTATCAAAAGTTATCTTTATATCACCTTTCATTTTCAAGAATTAGTGATTTGTCGAATCTCAGGAAACAAGCAGCAGAGTCATGCATGTAAACTATATATTAATTACACATAGTGGGTGATAATTCAAACCATGACTGTGCTATAAGCTTCTTAAAAACTCCACCATTTATCTCAAAAAACTATTTTAATCGCCTTACAGGAACAATTATAAACAAGGTCTTCTTAAGAAATCAAAATGTAGTACTCTTATCAGCAGGTAGAACAAGCAGTGTGACAGCATCAGGGCCGCCGTCAGGGGGGTACAGGGGGTACTCCTGTACCGGGCCCGGGCTCACCAGGGGGCCCGGCGGCAGGGCCCCCTGTCTGGCCCGGGCCCTCACTGCCCACATTTCTTTTTTAAAAAAAACTTTTTAAACTTTTTTTCTCGCGGGCTCGCGCGCGCGCACCCGCCGCTGGCGGGGGGATGGGGGGCGCGCCGCTGGTGTTCAGGGAGGAGCAGGGTAGTGGGAAAAAAGAAACAAAACACAGATACTCACCTGTGATGACAGCGCTGGCGTCCCTCCTTCTTCCTCTCTGCACTATTTACACTGAGTGTCAGGCGTGACATCATCAAGTCACGCCTGACACTCAGTGAGGAACTGTGCAGAGAGGAACACGACAGAAGAAAAGAGAAGAGAAAAGAGGGGAAAAAGCTAATACAAAGGTAAGTAAATGAAAGGAGAAAGTCACACCATGAGGGAAAAAGTAGGAAAAGAGGCACAGACACCAGGAGGAAAAAGTAGGAAAAGAGGCACAGACACCAGGAGGAAAAAGTAGGAAAAGAGGCACAGACACCAGGAGGAAAAAGTAGGAAAAGAGGCACAGACACCAGGAGGAAAAAGTAGGAAAAGAGGCACAGACATTAGGAGGAAAAAGTAGGAAAAGAGGCACAGACACCAGGAGGAAAAAGTAGGAAAAGAGGCACAGACACCAGGAGGAAAAAGTAGGAAAAGAGGCACAGACACCAGGAGGAAAAAGTAGGAAAAGAGGCACAGACACCAGGAGGAAAAAGTAGGAAAAGAGGCACAGACACCATGAGGAAGAAGTAGGAAAAGAGGCACAGACACCATGAGGAAAAAGTAGGGAAAAGAGGCACAGTCACCATGAGGAAAAAGTAGGAAAAGAGGCACAGTCACCATGAGGAAAAAGTAGGAAAAGAGGCACAGACACCATGAGGAAAAAGTAGGGTAGAGAGGCACAGTATGAAGAAAAAGGAGGGGGAGGAGAAAGTCACGGAGTGATGGAGAGGGGGTGTAGGATGGCACAGTGTGATAATGGGGAGCCAGGTGAAGGGGGAAAAGCAGCATGGAGGGCGCAGTGTGATCATAAGGGGACAAAACATGGTGATGAAGGGGCACAGTAATGTGTGTGCAGGGGGCTTGTGGCAATGTAGTGTGAGGTAGGTGGTGGCTAATTAATGGGTGCAAGTTTGTTTGTGGGGTAATGGTTGGGCAATTTTATAGTGCAGACTATTATTTTAAGATGAGGTGGTTTGGGGGCTACTGAATGTGGGGGAGAATGAGGTCACTCTATTAAATGTGACTATGAATTATTTAATGTCAGTGATAAGTATATTTCTGAAATGTAAATAGCGTATATACTCGAGTATAAGCCGAGTTTTTCAGCACATTTTTTGTGCTGAAAAAGCCCCCCCTCGGCTTATACTCGAGTGATAGTTAAAGACCACAATGCACGGCCGTAAGGAGGGTGGTGCCTGCCTCCATTGCTTCAGCCCGCTTAAGGGCTGAAGAGAAAGAGAAGGAAAACATTAACGGAAGAGTTTTGTGGACAAAAAAAATCAACTCACAAGAGTTTGGTGCTTGCCGTTAGTTCCGCAGTGGAACACATGTGCGTTCCACAGACAGGAAGCTCGGCACTTGCAATGCAAGTGCCGAACTTCCTGTCTGTGGAACGCACATGCGTTCCACTGCGGAGCTTTCGGCAAGCATCAAACTCTTGTGAGTTGGGAGGAGACAACAATATCTCTGAGGAGGAGTGGAACGCATGTGCGTTCTGGCCCAGACAGTCTTACAGACATTCAGGGAGAGAGGGGGGCAGCCTGGCTCCAGCCAATACCACGCTTCCTGAAAAATACATTATTGCACACACAGAGGTAATGTTTTATGCTCAGCTACCTCACCATAATATAAATACACATGCAAAGATATATACCCACGGTCCCATTTCCTTATCCCCAGAGATATTAATGTCTATAGCAGTGCAGTCCTAGTCAAAAGTTTATATAAATCACTTATAAGAAGATGAACAGGGAGAGATAAATGTGTATTTCTGTGTCATATAGTCTTTCAAAAGATTTGTTGTATTCTTTTTGGGGGGGGGGTATTTTTGTAAACTGACAGATATCATCATCATCATCACCATTTACGGTATTTATATAGCGCCATTTCCCACCCTAGGCTTATACTCGAGTCAATAAGTTTTCCCAATTTTTTGTGGTAAAATTAGGTCCCTCGGCTTATATTCGAGTCGACTTATACTCGAGTATATACGGTACTATTAATTTATTGCTGGGGCTGTTTGTAGGGAGAGAAATAGGTTTATTTATTAAATGTGAATACTGTTATTTTAATGTTGGGGTTGGAGGAAGGCCTAATTATTAATCGTGGGTGCTATTGATTTAACGCCGGGGCTGGCTGTCATTTTCTAAATGTACCCATTTTTTTTTCTTCCAAACAGGGCCCCCAACATTCCAGAATCCAGAAAAGCCGCAACTAAAGACACCTGCAGCCACAGGTGGGGAAAGTGAGAAGAACAGGTAGGACAGTCTGTGAAATGTTGTGATTCTAGTAGGGACAATACCAATATTTGGTGAGTGTGTGTGTGTGTGTGTGTGTGTGTGTGTGTGTGTGTGTGTGTGTGTGTGTATGTATATATATATATATATATTAGTGGCCCCCTTAACTTACCTGAACCTAACTCATTAAGTTCAGTGATTTTTTTTTTCATTGCCATGGGCCCCCTTTCCCCTGGGCCCCCGGGCACCTGCCCATTGTGCGCAGTTGGAAAGATGGCCCTGGTTCATTGGGGGGGGGGGTGATCATCGGGGGGGCCCTGCCTGCTTCATTTGTACTGGGCCCCATGATTTCTGATGGCGGCTCTGGACAGCATCACATCATTACAGTGTGTTTAATTAAAGGGAGATTATTAAAAGTGTTAATAATTTAAATTTATATTTAAACATAACATTTTAGAAGCGTATAGCTTTTGTGTGGAAAATAGTTTTCACAAAAAAAGTCTAAATTCTTGCTGCTGTACTAGTAGCTGTTCTCTCTGCTGCTTCTCCCACTGCCCCCCCCCCCCCCTTACCCCCTTCAGTACTCAATGACTGCAACAATTCTTTTGCAATTAAATTGATTGCAAAGTACAGAATACGGCAATGTATTAAGAGCTCTATCCTGTATTTGCATGCAAAATCAGATAGAGAAAATTCTGATAGGCAAGATTGCTCACACTGCATGCTGTTTCAGCAATCTGCCTATAGAAAGTAACACATATTTAAAAGAAAACCCTGAGCTCATAGTGTACAAGGCACTTTTTAAAGCACATTAATAATTTAAAAAGTGATTTGTGCAACAGCTTGGTGGTACAGGTTGTATATTATAAAAATAAAAATATTTTACCAAATCCATCCTTGGCCCATACAGCGCTAGGAGCTATGGATTTTTAAGGGTGGGGGTATGCTGTTTCGCTATTGTTTTTGAAATTTATAGCAAGTGATATGGTTTAAATGAAAGTTATATTCCTTTTAATAATTCAAACAAAGAGCATGCTATCCCACCTAAATATGTTAACCAGCCCCAGTGCAACCCAGCTCAATGCAGCCGAAGCTAGTTTCCACTAAAGCAACGGGGCAAGAAATATGTGCTCCCTTTTCTAATGTGGAAACCAAAACAAGTCTAGACAAACTGGAAGAATTCTCATCATTAACAGGCAGACAATCAGAGTGTGGTCCTTATGTCATAGTGGTACTCAGAGCATGCAGTTCATGCTGTGTATGTTATTTGTTATTTGAATTCTCATGGATCACACTTGGATTACAAAAATAGGAGATTTTAACAGGATTACTGTCGTGAACATAGGGAACTTACAGTTATTTATAAGGGATGAATCATAACTGCAGTGTAAATATGTTATATCAAATGAATACATTGATAAGTTTAGCTTCTAAATTGTAAAATGTGAGGACAGAAAGTCTGATGTAAATGTATTGGAGGGCTTTGCAGATTCCAGTGTGAGAAAATAGGAGTGTCACCTATGGCAGCTTGAAATGACTCTGGCTGCGAGATATATCCTGACACAAGTTAGTTTTTGGACTCCTGTATAGACTTTGTGGGGTCGGTCACAGCTGGACAACCTTGCAGCCCAAAGCAGCATTTTGAAGGCCTATACAGGTATATAGAAATATGAGCTTTCAAGGAAAATGCCTTCATAGTTCATATTTTGGAAAATGTGTGTGGCACTTCATACTAAGGAGCAGAAATCACACCAGGATTGTGAATGACAGGTATGGGTGGTATCCGGAAACAGCTAAAATCACATATCTTTGGAAAAGGTATGTCACATTGTAAAAATGTCATCATGTTTGGTATCAAAAGATGAACAGATTCATAAGGGATATATTAATAATGATATTGTTTCTATGTGACACTTCACAGAAAAGTTAGGTCACATAGTAGAATTGGGTAGTAAATCAGGCAACATGCAAATGGTGATTGAAAAAAGTATCACAGACACAACCCCTGGGGGCGGGGACAGGTGTGGAAGTGTCTTTAAAAATCTGAGACCAGTTACAACAGAGGGTTAGACTTTTTTGGGAAATCAATTCACATTGATAAGCTGTCCATCTTCCTAGCCAATTTCCCATGCACAGATTATGCAACTCAAGTAAGTGCTATTCTGAATGTAACCCCTTTTATTTTTAACTGTTTGCCTGTTGTGTCAATCTAATAATTGTTGATTCATTATTTTTTATATCTGTATGCCCTGTAATTTTGTATATTAAATCTATAATTTAATATGTTGCGTCCTTGATACTCTAACTAATCCATTAGTCTGTTAAGAAGAAAATAGCTTGGCCAAATTAACCCTTTGAATGCCAGTGTGTGATTTTTTTTTTTGATACATTTGATTAACAAGCTGTGTGTGCTTGCATTTACATTTGTGTAACATTCTGGGGGTGTGAAGAGGTAACCCTTTGTTCACTGGTGTGGGTCTTGCTAGTCTGTGAGCAGCTAGAAGCCTTGGGTGCCAGTTTGGGACAGTATATTGGGGTCCTATTGCCCTTAATCAATAGGTGGTGGCAAACCTGAAGTCAATCACCCCAAAGTCACGGCAGCAGGGAGTGAGTTCGTGACAATTACAAAATTAGAAACTTTTCATTGGATTACAAAAATGGAAGATGGTCTTTGGATTGCTTGAGACAAGATGAAAGAAAGCAGATTTTATAATAAAGTGGGGTGTTTCATTGAATTAAAATTTACTTTATAAATGTGTGATTGTATAATATTTATTTATGTTATTTGCTTACACTACATTGGTGTAATGGACAGGGACCTTATGGACCTCAACATAGTATTGGTTACCACCCGTGTGATCCCAATTTTTTAGATAAAGCTGGTACACACAGGTCAGAGATGCTAAATGCTCTAGACTATGGGCAAACTTTTGCGTTTTTGATTGCCCCCTATTTATTTGGTGTATGTCATATTTTCAGATCATCAGATCTGGCCACATCACACTACAGACCCAATCCCATCATCATCATCATCATCATCATTTATTTATATAGCGCCAACATATTCCGTAGCGCTTTACAATTGGGGACAAACGTAATAAACTAATAAACAAACTGGGTAAAACAGACAAAGAGGTGAGAAGGCCCTGCTCGCAAGCTTACAATCTATGGGACAATGGGAGATTGACACATGAGGTTAAGTATACATTTTGCATCTTGGCCCAGCCAGACTGCAAAGGTATGGTGACTCATAAGCTAAATGATCCTGTCACACAACAATGTTGGTCCGGGGGTAGTTGTCTTCTGTGAAATTGTGTAACAGGCTAAAGGTAGTGAGGTTAAGAGGGTGGTTGAGGAATATTATAAGCTTGTCTGAATAGGTAGGTTTTCAGAGAACGCTTGAAAGTTTGTAGACCAGAGGAGAGTCTTATTGTGCGAGGGAGAGAGTTCCATAGAGTGGGTGCAGCCCGAAAAAAGTCCTGTAACCGGGAATGGGAGGATGTAATGAGGGTGGATGAGAGACGCAGATCTTTTGCAGAACGGAGTTGCCGAGTTGGGAGATATTTTGAGACAAGAGAGGAGATGTATGTTGGTGCAGCTTTGTTGATTGCCTTGTAGGTTAGTAAAAGTATTTTATATTGGATTCGGTAGAAGACAGGCAGCCAGTGTAGAGACATACAGAGTGATTCAACAGAGGAATAGCTATTTGCAAGGAAAATCAGTCTTGCCGAAGCATGCAAAATAGATTTTAGGGGTTTGAGTCTGTTTTTGGGAAGACCAGTAAGGAGGGAATTGCAATAGTCAATGCGGGAGATGATTAGTGCATGAATTAAGGTTTTAGCAGTGTCTTGTGTGAGATATGTGCGGATTCTGGAAATGTTCTTTAGATGTATGTAACATGATTTAGATATAGAGTCAATGTGGGGAACAAAGGATAGGCGTGAATCAAGGATTACACCTAGGCAGCGAGCTTGTGGGGTGGGATTTATGGTCATGTTATCAACAGAGATAGAAATGTCAGGTATGCTCTTGTTGGCGGGTGGGAATATTATTAACTCTGTTTTAGTAAGATTAAGTTTGAGTTGACGAGAGGACATCCAAGATGATATGGCAGAAAGACAGTCAGTTACACGGGACAACACAGATGTCGAGATATCAGGAGAGGATATATAGATTTGGGTATCATCCGGATAGAGATGATACTGAAAGCTAAAGGAACTTATTAGATTTCCAAGAGAAGCGGTATAGATAGAGAACAGCAGAGGACCTAGCACCGAGCCTTGTGGTACTCCAACTGATAGGGGAAGCGGAGCAGAGGGGGCTCCAGAGAAATTAACAGTGAAAGAGCGATTAGAGAGGTAGGATGAGAACCAGGATAGAACTGTGTCTTGAAGACCTAGGGATTGCAGTGTTTGTATGAGAAGAGAGTGGTCAATGGTGTCAAATGCAGCCAAGAGATCCAGGAGAATTAGGAGAGAGTAATGGCGTTCAGTCTTAGCAGTGATCAGATCATTAACAACCTTGGTCAGCGCAGTCTCTATGGAGTGTTGAGAACGAAAGCCAGAATGAAGAGGATCCAACAGGTTGTTTGCGGAAAGAAAGCGTGTGAGGCGAGTGTAGGCAAGTCTCTCTAGAAGCTTGGAGGGGCAAGGGAGCTGAGAGATGGGACGGTAATTTGAGAGAGAGTTTCGGTCGGAGTTTTGTTTTTTTAGAATAGGAGTAATCACTGCATGCTTGTATAGTGATGGAAAGATGCCAGTAGAGAGTGAGAGATTACAGATTTGAGTTAGAGGTGAAATGAGCACAGAAGACAGGGATCTACCAATTTGCGAGGGAATAGGATCAAGAGGACAGGAGGTAGAGTAGGAAGATAAGAAGAGCGTAGAAATTTCCTCTTCATTTGTGGGGTCAAATGAAGAGAGGGTGTCAGAGGGTAGTGGGAAGGAATTGAGCTGATGGCTTGTTGAGGAAGAGGATACCATTTCTAGTCTGATCTTGTCAATCTTGTCCTTGAAGTAGGAAGCAAGATCCTGAGCACTGATAGTAGATGGAGGGTTCGGGGTGGGAGGATTGAGAAGATGATTAAATGTATTGAAAAGGCGTTTGGGGTTAGAAGCCTGAGCATAGATAAGAGATTGAAAGTATGTTTGTTTTGCAGTGTCCAGAGCATTTCGATAGGAGTGGTAGACAGAAGTATATGTGAAGAAGTCATTAGAGCTTCGAGATTTACGCCAGTGACGTTCTGCTTTACGGGACAGTTTTTGAAGATTTCGTGTTGCTTTGGTGTGCCACGGTTGACATCGAAGTCGACGTGTAGTATGTAGTGTTGCTGGAGCCACTTGATCAAGGGCCGTTGCTAAGGTTAGGTGAAAATGAGGTACTGCCATCTCAGGGGATGAGAATGTAGAGATAGGGGAGAGAAGGTGTTGGAGAGAGGTGGAAAATTGTTGAAGATTAATAGAATTAAGATTTCTACGAGTATGAGGAGGCTTGGTTGAGTTAGACAGTAGAGAGGTTAGAGCAGTGGGGGTGAGAGTGTAGCTGATAAGGTCAATCCCATTAGTCATCTGACTATGCTGCCAACATGTTAAATTATGAGAGTATTAACCCCCTTTAATAAGATTTGGAGGAACATTTTGGAAATTAACTCTTGGATTATGAGACAAAAACTAAAACAACTGCTGTAAACTTAACTAGATTTACCCTGGCTACACACATTACAATCTGACTGGACTGCACCATAGAATTCCAATTGCTGTGAGCTAAATAGCATCAATCCATGTAGACTGCAATGGAAATGGACCACACGTTTCCAAGGTCAGCTGATGTCACCAGACACTTGTCACTAGGGGTTATTGTCATAACCTGATTTTCTATACTACTGGATAGATCAGTGGGATTTCCATGTGCCTGGAATGCCACTATATCCAAAAGAGCAGTCAAAATATATTATGTTGATGGTAGTTTAGTGAAGAGCACAAGATCCAAAGTCATCAGCAAGGATACCTCCTCTTGCTCAGGTCTTGTAGTTCTCAGGTAAGGTAAGGTTTAGTTTAAAGTTGACCCGAGGAGTATTGTCGGATCAAAATATCCAAAATCCTTTTAAATGAATTTTAGAAGCTTACAGGATTTCAGGACTCAGCTCCTTACCTACAAACAGGTATTTTAAACAAATGAAACATGGTTTGTTCATTCTTTACTGCCTAGTACAAGCTACATACAGGAAGCACCACACGATGACAGCGCTCATATAGAGATTGTTGTGATTCAAAAAAGAGAGTGTCTAAAATTTTTGCCATTATTATCTGCTGAAAAAGTTGCAGTAACTAAAGCTCTGGAAATTGTTACAAACTGATATTACATTGAAACCTCTACAAATGTGAAATATAATTGGATGAAGGACAAGATTTCCTTTTAACAACTGCACACAGCATTTAACAATAGGGGAAAGGTTGGCTGCCCTATTTGCCACTTAGAAAGCACTTTCTCTGCAGCGGGGATTTCAGAGAACAATAATTGTTCACATGCAGTAAAACACTTCTGGGGTAGAAAAATACTAACATACTGTGAAAAGGAATCTAAAGTTCTAATTATACTGAAATCTGACATTTTAAAGTTTGAACTTGTGAAGTTTGCAGATTTGTCTCTTATTTAATAAAGAACAAAAAAGAGCAGCACATCACATCCTCTTCTGCAAAACTGTGCATGAATTAATGCATTAATGCACTCTTCCACTCTTCCACTCTTCAGCGAGCGTTGCAAATATCGAAGAAAAAAAATCAAAGAATTGCCTGGTTACACATAGGAACACCCCCTCCCTCATTCATTTGAACTTTTTCTGATGTTCTCCCAATATAATGCTTGTACACCCCTCAATAAACTAACTCACCATGTGCTCTTTATGCATTTAGGAATGATGTCAGGTCCTTTAGCACAGTGAACACCTCCTCATAAATCAGAGGACGCCATCCAGTATACCCTGCATGTCATGTAAATTTCTTGCACGCAGATCCATCTTATTAAGCAATTTAAGAATTTTGTAAAACATCATCTAGATTTTGAACAGCATAAATGTAGAAATCCTTCCTGACGTGACCATCATCCAGCCCCAAAAAACTGTCAACTTGCAAAAAGTGCCATCTTGCCACTTGCTCAAGAGCCATCAGCTGAGTAAAAACCACAAACAAAGCGTGTGAAAGCATACCTGCCAAATATCCTGATTTTGGTGGGACAGTCAAGAATCTTGGACCTCGAAAGTGGTGGCACTTACTCAAAATAGGCATTTCTGATCAAAGCACTTGTGGAGGATCTGGGCAGGGTTTGTGCAGATTGGGCAGAGCTTATTTTTGCCCCGACTCTGCATGTCTCAATGTTGGGAGATAAGGTGAAAACAAGATGTGTGTCTATATTAGACATTCATCATTTGCACTGCCCTTATCTACTTTTGCTTACTAAAACTCAATGTAGTCAGTAGGGTAATTCAATTAGCCGCAATGTTCCTCAGAGCATTTTTACCGTTACTACAGTAAAATCTCCACTCATTTTTCATTGCATCTCTATAGGGTGCGAGCAACAATCAGCGTAGATTTCTGTAAAAATCCAGCAGCCACGATGTTCTAAGGAATATTGCAGCTAATTGAATTCCCTTCATTCTATCTGAAAAGGTTCAGCATGGCGCTGAGCTTTTCATTAGGTGCCATGGAAGCATTGCACAACAAGACTGTATTTAGAATTCTGGGCTATCTAAGTACGTGATATAAGTAATGCTGTGATACAGAAATTAGAAGTAGGAATCTGGGATGTCAAGCGACTGAAAGGCATGTAAATTTGTGAGGCATTTCTCTCTCTCTCTCTCTCTTAAATATATATTTGTCCACAGGCAGGCTTGGTGCAGGGCAATGCATTAACACAACAAATAACTTCCAAGAAGATGTGAGCAAGGAAGGAGAGACCAGTAAAAATGTCAAGAAGAAAAACTGCTTGTTTAAAATTAATTCCTAGCCATATATACACACATTTATGGATGTCAGCCAACTGTCTTTATTCCATGCTGTCATTTTTTAGAGTCCGTTATATTCTTCACAACTACATGAATCTCAAAGTTTTTTCCATTATCCAAACTGTTATGTTTAGAAGCATTAATTATTTTCACTATAATATATATATATATATATATATATATATATATATATATATATATACATATATGTATATATATATATATATATATATATATATATATATATATATATATATATATATAATACATATTTTGCACTGAGAAGTGTACATTATTGAAAATGTTATTGATCACATAGTAGTCTTTGTTTATTGCTATGGCAATATTTTACTGAGGTCAAGATCCAAATTTCAAGTGTCTACAACTTGGTTTATGTTTAGCATGTGCATGAGCTTGGGCACAAATCCACGAGGAACTACTGTTATTTTAGTAACATGTGCTTATCTTGTGTCTTAGCACAGTTTCACTGACTTGAATGTAAAAAACAACACAAAACTTGCTCGGTGACAACTTCAGGATAAACATGACAAATATAGCGAAAATACATTTCAATTATATGTGATAGAAAATTCTGTGATATTGACAGATTGAAAAGTTTTAATAAAACATAACTTTGAACTATCTTGAGACAGCTCATATAATATCAGCGTCAACTTTACTCTGGAATTCTTAAGCTCCCCTAAACACTGCGCAATTTTGTTTTGCAATTTGCCTGGTTCTCGAAAAACTGTCTAGTCATCATTCCATGCCGGGGCCCAAAATTGCCCAATATCAAATCAGGGTTTGCTTTGTACTGTGAGAAAACACATCCCACCAATAACTGTAATTGTTCTCTGGCAGTGCTCATTGGTCTACTGTTCTAATAGGGCCACATATGATCATTGTGTTCAGCAGAACACCATATGTGCCGATATTGGACACAGATCAGTGGCAGTATGTTGGCAGCTAAAGCATTGAGGCCAGTGGAGCAACCTTTCAAACACAAGAACAAATTATCGTTAACAATCCCATTTGACAGGCAGTTTCACTTGTCTTTTTACATTCAAATCAAACACTTGAAGGTAACTCAGAAAATGCTAAAGAAACATTCTTAAAGGGCTACTATATCTAAGTTTCAAGTCTTTTCAGTATAAATAAATTCAGGATGACTTCTCTATAAACAGGGTTGGTATCAATTATCCGGAATGCTTGGGACTTAGAGTTTTCCGGATAAGAGTTTTCTTCTGTAATCGGAACACCAGCTTAAAATGAACTTAATGGCATTTAAAAATGACCCGTCTTTTCCCACACTGCTCCTGGCAACCTCTTGCTCTTGAAATTGTTAAGCAGGGCTGCTCACTCGGGGTCTCATTCATTAAGAAACGTAAATCCAGATAGTGCCATATTTTGTGTAAAACTGCTCTGCACATACCCAGAACTGGACTATACGACAGTGAACACAACAACATTCAATTCATCTTCGAGCACAAAGGACCCTTGTGACAGTCTACGATTTCATGGGCGGAACAGGAACGGGAATGGGCTATGCACGTAGTTAATGTGAAGTAAGGTCGTACCAAGCTCGAGCAAAAGCAGCAACGTCCGATTCAAGCTTTGAGTATCTCTAAAGTACATTTTTCTGTCATATCACTTTCACCAGCTACAGGTCAGGTATGCATGCTATAACATGTGTTTGCAATCAGGAGCAACTGTACACATGCATTTTATGTACTGTAGACATTAATAACAGCCTAATAAATGTATTTTATAGGGGGAGACGAACTTATTTTTAATGTTTTTTCATCAATTATTATATTAGGTGACATTAATTGAATTTTGTTTTTCTGTCTGTCCTGCTGGGATTTTATGTTCCTGCTAGAACAGAATGAACCTAGACCCATATTCAACAAGAGACGTTGCTTCACATCCACTACTTGTTCAATACGGACAGGCGATGCCTGAATTATGTGCGTTTTTTTAAAAAAAACAAAGCGTAATTTACATTGGTTTTGCGTGCCTTCATTAATCAGACCCTTGATGATCATGTGTGTTTATATGACATGATCACAGGACATTTGCGGTTTCTGTGACTTTTTGGACAAGATGACTTATATGATGGATGCCATATCTGTAATATGAAATATTTTTAGTATTTTATTTATATAAATCATCTTGAGTTTTAGGTTTAGTGGATCCTTGAAGTAACATATTATATTACATTAAACTGTGTAACCTACCCAATTCTGTTCATAGTCTACAGGCCGCCCTGCCACATCTTCATTTTCATACAGAGGGAACCCATCACGTTTTGCCTGCTGGTACTCCATCCGTAGCTGCTGGATGCGGTCTCCATTCCCTGATGAGGAGCGGCCACTAGAAAATATAGCAAATGCATAAAATACATATTTATAACTAGCATTTGCTAAAAGGTACTTTCTTGCTCCAATGCAAATTGTTATTGTTTACAGACATTATTTGCAATGAAGCCTGTTACCATCTGGATGTTGAATAATGCTTATTAAGAGTTTAACTACTGCAGAATAAAAATGAGTATCTCAGACAATGAAAATATTCCTTAGCTTATCTATAAATTAGATGGCAATGAATATTCAGTGCCCATTGCCCAAAAGCAATGATAATACTGGCTGAACAGAGAGATATAAAAACTATTATCTTTACAGAAATCAACACCTGCAATATATCAGTCTCAGAATAAATGTGAATATAAACAACACACATTTCTGTGCAGGATCATCTATATTTTATTTGTCAGTCCATGGTCAGTTTTCATAATTCCTATGCACCTTGCCTTTTCATAATGACCTTTAGAAACCCTAAACTAACCAGAATTGTGTTCAAATCCTAAACTCTTCCAAATGTCACACAGTAGAGTATAGCAGGAGATGATATTGCTCATCAAAGTCCTTGAAAGCAATATGCTGGGGATTCTGTCATTGGGAAAGGGATTAAAGGGAAGGTTGACAGCAGCAAGACATGATAACCTGTGAAATCCCTAAACTCTAATAAAACACCAATGATTGACTATGAAAGGTGTTGTTCACAAAAAGAATATCCGCTACTCTGTGATACAGTCTAGACATGCTCTGTATTTAGGACATAGAAGAGTAATTGTGTTTCATGTAGAGATCTGAAAACATTGGTTTGAAATAAAGTTGTACCCTGCATTAAGGCTAATTCACACCTATCTGCCTTGAATGCACTAACAATAGGACAAATAAGAGTCAATGGTGTTGTTCACAATATTGTGTTAAAACACATTACCTCTGCATGTACAAGGTTAGAACACATCAAGCCATTTTTTTTCATGCATTTGCAATTCTTCCATGTTAATGCAAATGAATTCCCTGTTATTTTAATGAAATGAACTCAAAAGCAGCATGTACTAACACAGTTCTTGTGGGTTCCACCCTAGGATTACAGAGATGGTCCGCTAAGGGTGGAACAACAAAGGTGTGCAAGTAAATCCAAACAAAAATAATGACTGAACTTATTACTTGGTACAGTTTAGTATACTACCCTAATTTGAATCAATTTGTTGATACCGCTCAGTTTTAGTTTGTTTCAGTAGATTTTAGGCACGGTACTCGAAATTATAGAACAAATACCAGACCTTATAAACCCCATTCCAAGCATTCCAAATAACAGATCCCATGCAAATTTTTGGGTGCCCTGGTAGATGGGACAGAACAGCCCTGATAAATATAGAAAACCTGCCAAATAAATTTTTCTCTTAAACAGTTGATTTATGTCCCATATAGTGCATATCCAAATACTGTACCTAATAGAACAAATTGACCAGCACATTGTATATACCCAACTAAACAGTATATTACACAATAACCAGTGACCAGCATATACAGCAACCCCAACTGAATAGTATACAGTATTGTAAGGACCCCAATTGACTAACATATTACACAGTTCATAAATTGTCCAGTAGTTACCAGCTTTATAAAGGAACTAACCACAAAAGATAAAAATATTTATATTAATACCCCATGTAGGAATAACTGGGTGACATCGCTTCCACAATTCCCATCTCTGTTGACTGATGTTGCCATGATAACCTCTTTCAAAGCAAAGAAAATGTAACAAATGAAGAATACTATACTCCACTTAAAGAAGGTAAAGGATTACTGTGGCATTTAGGTAGCAGTATTTATTTATCAGTCCATCAGTGAAACCACAAAGAAAAGGTAGAAATCTATGTAAGTGCACATGATATATACTTTGAGAAAGTGAGATGGACGGCTCAAAACATGTCATGAGGTGATGTCACCAGCCTTTTACTGATCTGAAACGTTTGGTGTTCCCAAACCCTGTTTTTACCCAGTATCATTGTGGAGATTTAAAGTCTTTTCATTCAAAGCACAATTGGAGGCGACAATGTTGTAAGACATGTACGTCTGTCTACAGTGATGCTCTCTGACTAATATAGGTGCTATTTCCTACACAGTATACCAAGATGGAATTGGCTGTACTGCCTTCTGTCTGGTTCACCCTATTATTATTACTATGAAAATATCAGACTATAGATTTTATTCAGTCATATTATATCAATACCTTGTTGGGCACAAATGTAGTACATTATTTTGGATATTTTAGATAGAGTTTGTATATCCTTTTTGTTCAAATATTTTAAAGGGAGATGATTATTACCATTTCAGGCAATTTATATATTTTTGTTGACGCTTATTTTTGTAAATTTATCCCATATTATATCAATTTTGAATATCTTTTATTTATCTACAACTTTCCAAACAGATTTTGATACCACCAGCTGTATATCTAATGCTTATGAATTAAGGTTTTCTGAACTAATTTATTGCATCATTTAAACATTTCATTAAAAATTATTATTACTTTATACCTCTGTGGTTACTGGGAGCCAGATTATTAGTTTTGAAGTTTAGAAATGCTTAGATTCGTCTTCACATTATCTTTTACTACAAAATATCTGTGTGTAAGGCTTAATTCTATTCTTCAGTTTATATGAAACACAACAACAGACTCTACTCAAGTCATATAGTTAAGACGACTGTGAAACTGTGGCCTGACCTGTCTGCAATGGAAACAGTTAAACTGAAAAAGAAATACCACATTATACACTGGATATTTCAATACAGTACTTTACATAAACACACGGTGGACTGAACCTTTTTTCAAGGCTCTCCACCAATATGTTGTGAGAGCTTTATTCAATGTGGCAGATTTAATCTGAAGTCATTTACATTTATAGTAGAACAATGACTGACTGCATCTTTAAAAGGCCAAGTCTGCTTAAAATTAAATACAATAATCACAGTATTGCCAATGATAAACAATAACATTACTTGCAGCTTTACATTATGTTTTTCTTTTCTCCCATTAAACAGATAGTGACACTGGCAAGTTTGCAGGTAATACCCCATTCGTACTGCACCAAAATCCCGGGTTTTTGCCGGGCGAGCTCAAACGACCCGGGTCTTGGTGCAGTATGAATGGTACAAGTCAAAAATCCCAGGTCTAAAAACCCGGGTCTTCAACCCGGGATTTATCGAGGGGTAATTCCCGGGTCGGACCCGGGTTGCCTGCACTATGAATGGTGCAACCCGGGTTTTTCAACCCGGGTTGCACAGAAAACAAGCTGATTGGCTGTCTGCCTGTCTCTGGATGATGATGTCATCGGTGGGAGCCCGTGGAAGAAAAAAAAAACAGTCACCTTTCAATGACATCACCATTTTTCAGCCAATGAAAACTGCTCTGGTGATGACTCCCACAAATTGCCAGGGCACAGACTTGTGCAGTATGAATGGGGTCAACCCGGGAAATTCCCGGGTCCGAGATGCAGTATGAATGGTGTTTCTGAGCTGGGACGCTCCGAGCCCCGGCAAAAACCCGGCTTGAAAAACCCGGGATATTGCCGGGGCGGCAGTAAGAAAGCGGTATAAATGTTCATCATTATCATTTATTTTTAAGACGTCATAAAACTCTGCAGTGCTGGACAGTAAAACTTGGTACACACTACAGATTGTTCACCTGATTATCATTTCTATCACACGATAAACGACTGTTAGGCCAGATATTGCATTCGTGTGTATACTTTGTGTACACGATGAAAAAGAGTCGTTCAAAGTACAGATCATCATTTCATTTGATTGCTCGTGCCAATCGCCTTCCGATCCTGCAGTGTGTATGCAGTCACTCAACTGTCTGCCCTGTCATGTTGTCTGTGTTGTTAATGTAGAGAGTGCTGTAGATGGAATAATTCAAATTAAAATTTATAATGACATTGTGGAAAAGTCAAAGCTTATTTCGTATGTAAATCTGCTCTTGGACCAAATAAAGAGCACAGATCTGAAAGTAAATCGTGTATAGTGTGTACATGTGAATTGACAGACTGATTGGAACTTCAGTTGACTGTAAAATCGCTAGTGATAACAAATTGGTCGAAAGTTTTTGTTGTGTGTACCTAGCCTTAGTGTTTACGCCTACGATCATCTTTTATCATACGAAAGCACATCTATAATTTCGTTTGAATTTATAACCGGACTTATCTCAGGCAAATTCTGAAGTATCCTTTATTTAGTAACGACAGTCAAATCTACTAGCGAAACGCGCGTCGGCGGACGCCGCACTCGCTACTCATGTTAAACTCCTGAGCCTTCTATGTCATTTTCTATAAGCCTCTTAGCACTATAAATAGTTTATCTATCAGGGATTAGTAATAGCGGTCACGCGTCTCTGAGGGTATTAGTTGATACTTACCTGTACAAGCGCTAATCACTTTATATAGACAATGCAATCTGGATAATCCTATACAGCATTAGGTAATCCTTACCCACGCTCCTTATGTCCTTATATAGTGGTACTATTTAAGGGAGTGGAGCTAAGATAGGTTCAGTCAATATTCTTTTAGGTCCAATTGTACTCAGTTCCTTATTAGAGGACAATCAACTTTATAAACCCACAAGGAGATTATCATAAATCTGTGAAAATATTATTTCCTAGAACAGATTCTTGAGGGTCAATTGGAATTCATACAATTCTGTGTTAGATTACATGCCTAAGGAACATATTGCACAGATGCAGAATTAGGGGCTATATACAGCATAAGAATTTGGTCAGGGGCTCTAAACCATTAAAATAAGGTGGATCTATTTAAGAATGTAATTAAACAAATCTCAAGATATAAGAGTAGCATCGCGGCTAGACATTTAAATTGTGTCTATCTTAACTGAATTTGTACTCATATTCATGTGTGTCTCAATCATCATTTTTTAATATTTCGCTATTTGGCAATTGTTTTTAATCAGATATGAATAAAGTTTGTTTTTATTATATCTTACATATACATATAAATACAATAACAGTATATATGTCTACACCCATTAAAAGAGTGCCCCAATTGGTCATCTTTTTTCTTCGTTACTAAATAAAGGTTACTAAAACTCTATGACCGGGTGCACTCCTCCTTATTAGTCAATCACACCGCATTAATGGTGTAAGGGATATTTATATAAGTGAAGGAGGTCTAATGGTATACCTGGTGCAGTCAATTCTTTTCTACAAGTGTGTACATTAAATTCTGAAGTATGTATGCACATAGAAGGTTTTGACTCTGTAAACTCTCTATAGAGTTTACAGAGTCAAAACCTTTTCAGCAGATGGTTAAACTTATTGCATCTGGAGAAATTTTCTGTAGTGTGTACCTGGCTTAAGATTTACAAATCGTACAAAATACAGTTCACACATAAAACAGAACAAGTACAGATGAGGTTGATGAAGAAGGACGTGAGACAAGGGCCTAGATTTACTAAGCTGCGGGTTTGAAAAAGTGGGGATGTTGCCTATAGCAACCAATCAGATTCTAGCTGTCATTTTGTAGAAGGTACTAAATAAATTAAAGCTAGAATCTAATTGGTTGCTATAGGCAACATCCCCACTTTTTCAAACCTGCAGCTTAGTAAATCTAGCCCAAAGAGTACAGTGGATCCTGCTATGATCAATAAGGATTGGAAAACAGAACAGGTAGTTTGGCAAAATCTGGTTGGCTTAAGGTTACCTATTACTGCTACAAATAATATGGGCAGAATAAATGTCCTATGATTGTAACCAGTCTCAAATAAATCTTGTCAAGGATAGGTTATTATTTTGTTATATAATATTTTCTTTTCTATTAAATATCCATTTACAGCAAATTTCTCTAATTGCAATGTAACAGGTGAGATGTGCAATTTCATTGGTGAATGCCAGCCAGTGAGACAGTGTAGTTACAGAAAAGAAAACCAGTGGGCCTGATTCATAAAGGAAAGTAAAGCAAAAAAAATTAGTAACTCTTCTTGGTAAAACCATGCTGCATTGGAGGGGGAGCTAAATTTAAAATGATGGGATAGATTTATAGTTGAGGAAGGGCATGTCATAAATCAACTTTAAATTTCAGTGTAAAAATAAAGCTATCAAGTATTTGTGTGCTACATGAAAAAACAGCAAGTATTTAACTTATGTGTAAAATAATAAAGTAATATGCACCCCTTGCATTGCAACATGGTTTTGTCCAGGAGAAAACTTACTCTTTTCTCTGCTTTACTTTCCTTAATGAATCAGGCCCAGTATGTAAAGCAGGCACCACAAAGGCACATTGGTATGCACACAATAGTCATCTTAAAAGGAGTAAAATCAGGTTAAATAAAGATCTTCAACACACTGTAACATGTAAAGAGCTTGTGTGTTTATTGTATATTAATCACCTGCTGATATAATTAACATTCCCTCCCTTGTATTGTAAGAAACTTACCACTTGGTCACAACCCAGTTACTTCACCATTTCTATGAGGCTCTGCTTTTGAACCATTCAGATGTAACTCAGTTAATAGTACACTTTATTGTGCCTCTTCTGTCTTGTATATATCTGCTTTACATTTAAAACGATTTGTTTTTTACATATATAGTTTTGCCCTTTGCACCCAATCATCAGTGTGTAACAACATTTTGAGTGCTCTCGTTGTAACTTCATGTCATTTTTATGCAGCCTTCACATTACATAGCAGTCTAAAAAGGGTACTTTGTGATGAAGAAAGTAAAACAATCTTTCTTTTTCCTATGTAAACCTAGAAGCCTGCATTCCAATGGAATACTGACTATCTTTCGTTCTAACACTCAAAGGGTTAGTCAATGACCATTTCCCCTGCTAGGATGGAATTCTACTATGAGACTTCAAGCAAGGCATTATTTATGCCAGGTAATGTGAGAGGCATACAATGTCTGAGAGAAACAGTCCCGCATTTTAACTTGGTTCCTGACAATTATGTGAATATATGAACTGCATTGAAACCCACCAGATGAATTCAATCAGCACTGTGCAAATATCGCATACATAATCTATTAGTTTACCTCAACGAAACCAGAGCATTGAATTCAAACTGAATGAAGCCATCAGTAATAAAGGGCATAAGACTGATAAGACAATATTAAAAATGCCCAATTGTCTCACACTTTGAGGCAAAAAAAAGTTGACTTTGATTATAAACTGTCATCAGCTTCTTTTTACATTTCTAAATGATGAAAAATGTTGTTAAGTGTGATGGCAGTGTGACTGGAACAGCAAACAGAAAACAGAAACAAACCTGCTTAAAATGCAGAGGCTTGTCTCAGGTTTACATGACTATTTATACAGCGGGAGAACATGAAGTTATAGAGAAGAATTAAGGGGAAATGAAAATAGATACAAAGGAAATCATTCAATCATCTGGTTATATGGCATTTTAAAGCAACAGTGCACTGTACTCAACAACTTGAATTCAAAATAAAATATAGAAAAACATTTTAAAAAGCTATTGATGCTTTTCTTGCACTGGTCCACTGCAGAATCTTCTGTTGGATCCCAGCCTCCGGTGGGTCCTTCCTCCAATGCCATTTTGGAAGAGAGAAAGAAGAGACCGGCTCTGTACCTCACCTTCACTGATTTTACTTAATCGGTGCAGTGGCACATAGCATAACCATTAGACACCTCCCAACACGCTGATTGGTGGACAGTGGAACAGCACGGTGCTACTGTGGTTAGCATTGGTGCTCACAGTGTTGTGGAGATTGTACATTCTCTCCATGTGTGCATGGGTTTCCCTGTTCCCTCCTACATTCCAAAGCCATATTGATATAGGGCAGCACGGTGACTAAATGGTTAGCACTTCTGCCCTACAGCACTGGGTCACGAGTTCAATTCCCGACCATGGCCGTATCTCTAAGGAGTTTGCATGTTCTCCCCGTGTTTGCGTGGGTTTCCTCCGGGTGCTCCGGTTTCCTCCCACACTCCAAAAACATACTGGTAAGCTAATTGGCTGCTAACAAATTGACCCTAGTCTGTGTGTGTGTCTGTCTGTCTGTGTCCGTGTGTTAGGGAATTTAGACTGTAAGCTCCAATGGAGCAGGGACTGATGTGAGTCACTCAATATTATCTGTAAAGCCCTATATAATATGCCCTATATAAATATAGAGTACCAGCAATTCACAATGCTTTGAACAGTCTGGTGGGTGTGACTGCTTACTGACATTTACTATAGGGACGAACACGTTGAGGGAACAATGCCTGAGCACAGAAAACAATGGGGAGCATTTTGTATCTTTATTATATCGCCACCAGAGATTTAGTGGTCTGCCAATTTAGATTCTATAGTGCTCTCTGCATTGCATTGTGTATTGGCCATCAAGGCATTCTCTACATTGTACATAAATCACTAGAATGCTCTCTGCACTCTATTATTGGTCAATAGAATGGATTTTGTATCCCCTCCCCTAAAAACTGCCACCTATTGCCGCACCCCAGTGGCTAGTAAGTGCACCAGTGAAACCCCCCAATATTCCCAGTAATTGGGACAAAAGTAGTGACCATTGGGATCAAATCAAAACTGTCCTGCCTAAAAAATATGCTCTCTACTTAATATGGGTGAGATAGGACAGTATTGTATTTCATTGTAGCTTTTTATAATGTCAGGTTTTCATATATTACATTGGTTGTGTAAAACCACAGAAGGCAAACTACACTCACTTTTTCTTACCACTTTCTGTGCGTGTTTGGGTACTGTTGGCCAGTCTGTATGTGGGAACTGCTAAGCATAATACGTATGTGAACACACTGGGCGCAATTTACACTCAAAAAGTTACCAGTAAAAAGAATATATTTACATAGATATAGATGAGTTCAGCGTATGTGCCAGGTTTACGTCAAGCATACACCCACATACGTATACACATAAGCAGGTCGTAGGAACAAAAAAAGTCTATTAACATTTGTTTTAAGAGCAAAACACACATTCGCTATCAGGCTTAATTTAAATTAACAACCTAAAATTATATAAATTATATAAATCCTATAATATAAGCACGATTAATGAATAAAGCACCTATCAGCTTCAGAAATGAATTTCCAATCAACCAAAAGTGGCTAGCTAATGGTATCAATAATCATCATCATCTAGTCATAAGAAGGTGCAAGGGTCAAATGCGTGCAAGTGCAGTCATGCATGTCGTCTCTTTGTGGGCATGCACAGTGCAAAGTTTCATAATGTCCAACTCACCATCAGGACCATTATTTGTATACAAATGTGTAACCATTACTGGGCATCGGCTACATGTACAGTGATAAAAAAAAATGTTCTAGACAAAATGTAAAAACATGGGATACACTACGTACAACACCCAAGGGTGGTCTCTCACCATAAATTCCTCAGGTGGACCCAAGATACTCAAGTCTGACACTGGCTCACTGTTTGTCATAAGATAATTGTTCTGTAGAATAGTTGGGTTCAGAGCAACACTTCCCATTCAGGAAACGTGGGAGGCCGGAAGAGGGAAGGTTGTGTAGCACAGGAATTCTGCAATAATGTTTGTATTTACACATAAGTCTTTCTTGCTAGTGGAGAACTGTCACAAACTATCTATACTGCCAAGATATGGCCCAATACAGAACATTGTTATACTTATTTTGAATGTAAGAGCTAAAAACACAGATTTGGTGATAACATAAATGTATACACAACCGTCCTTATTTAGCTTTATCCCCAAGTTGGGAAAGTTGGGAGGTTTTCTGTTCACTGCTGCTATGCATGGAAGAGCAGAGGTGAATGGGTGCCTAAGGAGAGGGCAGAATGGGGCAGTCTAGGGCTTCAAAAGTGCTAGGCACACCCAGGGGAGGGAGAGAGAGACGTTGGGAGGTATGTAAAGGCTGCATAAAGACCAAACGATGTATTAAAAAATGGGATATGAAACAGAGTTTGGTTCAAAAGAATTCCTGTTGTTCTAACACAGTCAACAAGTGTAGAATGTACTGTTTAACCTTTTAGTTAATGGATGTTCCATCTTTTTCAGATATTTATACCTTTTAGATATTGGACATGAGCACTGTCATATGCCCCCAACTTCTAGTGCTGTGTGTGTGTGTGCGTCCAAAGCGAATGCTTTTTGCCTGTATATTAAAAGAGGAATCTTTGCTTAGCACAGTGTATATATTATTAATACTCGTGGGCATCAGCTTGACTGAATTTCTGGTTATATATAAAAATCTAATTTTATGTTGAGCGAAGACCTGTATAGGGGTGAGAGAAGTTAAATGCAGGGCTGTTGCAGCCACACTGCACTTACCTTAAAGGGTTAAGTCTGAGGAGCTTTGCTGATAGCCAATAGGAGTACAAAGGGGTGGAGTGTCCTTAGTAGTGATAAGTCCATGTCACAGGAAGTAGTCCTCCCTTTTTCTCTGAAACACCCCCCCCTCCCTCCCTCCATTGATTGTTATATGTTGTATCATTATCACATATGGTATTCTGCTTACCAATCTTGTTTTTTGGCAGGACAGCCGTGTAGGCAGGGGTTAATACATGGTGCAGGTGTTTATGTTGGCTGCAGGAGTCTTCCTTCCTTTGATCCTGTCTCTGTAGGGGGTCATCTGTGCAGGTGCCCTGGGTATTGTTTTCGGAAGCTTACACGTGAGGCCAGAGGGGAGTGGAGTATCGCCAGGAATTATGGGCTGGATGGCCATCCCTATAAGGTGCTTTTATAAGGTATTTTGGTATTGAGCAGGGAAGAGACAACAATTAAGTTGCAAGTATAGTCATAAAAATGAGGTAGATACAAGTACATTTATAGAGGAGAAGGTCCTAACAGAGCTCTCAAAACTGAAAGTGGATAAATCCCAGATGGGATACATCCAAGGATACTAAAAGAGCTTAAAGGGGGTGCTGGTAACACCATTAACAAAATTCTTCAATCAGTCACTATCTACAGGAGTAATTCCAGAGGACTAGAAAAAAGCACATGTAGTCACACTGCACACAAGTGGAAGCAAGGAAGAGGCAAGCAACTACAGACCAGTGAGCCTTACATCAGTAGTAGGAAACTTGATGGAAACACTCTTAAAATAAAGAGTTGTAGAATATTTCAAATCCAGTAATTTACAGGATACCAAACAGCATGGATTTACTGGGGGGATATCATGTCAAACAAATCTTATTGACTTTTTTGACTGGAGGACTAAAGCAATAGATCAAGGAGGGGCTGTAGATATAGTTATCTAGATTTTAGCAAGGCTTTTGACACTGTCCCACTTCGCAGACCATTAAATAAACTTCAAGGCTTGGGATTGGATTCAAAGATGGTGGAATGAATAAGATCTTGGTTGCAGGATAGAAAACAGAGACTTATAGTAAATGGAGTGCATTCACAGGAGGGAAAGCTTACCAGTGGAGTACCCCAAGGATCTGTACTTGGACCAGTGCTTTTTAATATCCTTATTGGAGACATTGCAAATGATATTGCAGGGAAAGTATGCCTTTTTGCAGATGACACAAAGATGTTCAACAGGGTAGAAACCAGACACCAGGAGGGATAAAACAAATGATTGAGGATCTAGGTAGACTAGAGGAATGGTAAAAAGAGTGGTAACTATAGTTTAATGCCAAAAAATGCAAAATTTTGCACTTGGGTCTCAAAAGCCCAAAGGCTATATATAGTATTAATGGCACTATAATGGAAAATACTGAGGAGGAAAGGGATCTAGGAGTCACTATTTCAGGTGACTTAAAGGCAGGTAAGCAATGTAACAAAGCAATGAGGAAGGCAAGTCAGATGATTGGTTGCATATGGAGAGGAATCAGTAGCAGAAAGAAAGAAGTAATAATGCCACTCTATAGGTCATTGGTACGGCCTCATCTAGAATACTGTGTTCAGTTCTGGAGGCCATATCTCCAGAAGGAAATAAATACATTACAAACTATACAAAGAAGGGCAACTTAAGCGGTGCATGGCCTACAGCACAAAACTTACCCGGAAAGACTAAAATAACTTAATATGTATAGTTTGGAGCAGCGAAGGGAAATGGGGGACATGATAGAAATTTTCAAATATATCTAGGGTTTGAACAAGGTACATGAGAGAAACATTCTTCAAAGGAAGAGAAGTACTAGAACACGAGGATATGCACTGAAACTGGAGAGAAGTAGGTTCAGAGGAAATTTGAGGAAAAACTACTTCACAGAAAGAGAAGTGGATAAGTGGAATAGCCTCCCATCAGAGGCTATTCCTGTACATGCTTGGGATAGACATAAAAATATCCTTATAAAGAATAAGGGATCAAATAAGGTTTAAGGTTACCATAGCTTAATAAAACAATGGACAGACTAGAAGGGCCGAGCGGTTCTTATCTGTAATCAAATTCTATGTTTCTATGACCGGTAGCATGCCTGCATCTGCTTTCGTTACCACCACCATTTGTTCAACAATTAATAAAACTGTGACCCTAGTTCGCCAAATTCATTCACTTGTCTGTGTCGCTGTTTCAGGTTTTAATATGCAATTTGTATCTTAAGATATTTGAGGGTGGGGCAGTTTGGAGGAGTCAACCCATTGGCATTTAAAAAATCAGTGATAAATGATCATTCATTTATAATAGAGATCACTATTTTTGTTCACTATTAAAACAAATAATGTTCACTATTTATCGATCAAGCTGTTTTCCCCACAAAGTGAATGCAGAGCACAGCACTGGACCACAGACTCATGTGTATGTACTAGTTATAGTACAGAGTATAGTATAATGTACAATGTTATCAAAACGTAAACCCTCAGTACTCAATAAGGATTAAGAAATTGCTATCATAATGGAAATGCATTGAAAGCGATGGCAGACAACATAAGAAACACAGTATAAAAGTAGAAAGAAAATACAGGAGGCAAAATCACAGGAAAAAGACTAGTCAGTTGTAAAATCTGAACAAATATCACCTATAAAATGTTAACTGTGATGAATAAATGAAACAATAACAATGACGACAGCAGAAAAGGGAACCACTCTTCATAGAGTTCCATAAAAATTAGTAGGAACTATATAATCTTGGACTGCAGTTGGTACAAAATAATTACCTCATTCTGTATTAAGCTGCAAATCCTTTGCAAGGTTTTCATTACGGAATTGAGCCGTAAGTGTTCCCAGTATTACCCCAACCACACCACACAGCAAAACAAATTGACACTGTTGCCACACGTCTATTCATAGTTTGTAGAGTGGTGTAGCAAATGCAACTCAAGAAAACAACACGCCTGTAAAACGGCCTATGTAAAATTCTGCCCCAACTCATTGAGAACTTCTGGCTCATTCTGACATCACCTGCTTTATTTGAAATGAGCACTAATATCAGTACCTGCCCCAATGGAGCTTACAGTCTAAATTTCCTAACACATACACACAGGTTAATTTTGTCAGCAGTTAATTAACCTACATAGATAAGGTCCTGTTCAGGAATTGATCTCATGACCCTAGCGTAGAAGTGCCAACCACTGAGCCACCATGCTGCCCTAACTGGGAAAGGGTCTGTTGCTGCACAGCAACAGATGATAACTACTGGGGAAAAAACATGATATATGTTTAGTAATTTTAATAAATATATATATATATATATATATATATATATATATATATATACACATATGTGTATACATACATACACACACACACACACACAATATGTGTACATATGTACCCACAAGCAAAACAATATACATATCAATAAAAAATATTAGCTAATAAGCAAAAGACCTGACCTGAACTCGTATTGTAACATTTTCTCAGTATGAAAAAGATGGCAAAGTACATTTATTTTAAGATGCAGATTGTTTCAACGCTGCAAGAATGTTCTCTTATATTAGGGTGCGATTCTCTGTTTCTTCAGCTGCTAAGTGTCTGTATATATTAACATTTTCTGTAAGATCTCATTGTGTTGGGTGCCTGGTGCCGCACGAATCTGCAACACTCTATATACCCCACGGCACTTTAAAGTTTTAAACTCTGCTTTTTAAGTAGTGGAAAGCACTGGATAAAACATTTGCGGTTACAAATGTCATACGTTTAAAAGTTTCAAGATTTCACTGAAGAGCTGGTTCAAGAACAATGTGTTAATATAATTAATACACTCTATAATGAATAAAAGTATTGTGCACCCACTAGCTCACAAAACACAAAGAAAATACAACTTAAAGGGTATATATTTTATAAAAAAATGTGCACATCCTGATAGAATCAGGTTATGAATCAATCAAACACTTGTTTACAATACTGCAGCATGTGCCCTAACATCCACGTCTTGTGGTCCACAGCCCAAAGTATAAAGGTTGACACTCCTGCCCCTATGGGGCATCTTCCTATGGATTCTTGTGTCAAAGCATTAGGCCAGAGAGTTCATAGAGCCTATGCAACAGTATTATCCATGATTGGAAGGGGATGTCATCCCAACCAGCATTCAGTATATTCAGCCACCCATGAAGTAATCCACTGCCTGAGCTGTGTGAACTCTTCCGGATGTGATGTGATACACAGAAATCAATCATATACTTGATATAGATATATATATATATATATATATATATATATATATATATATATATATATATATATATATATATATATATATATATATATATAAATAATCAATGCTGCCAAAGATTTCCAGATGTACCACTGTGGTCCACTCATCAAATATTTTTACCAGCAATACTTCTCTTAAACATATTCTGGAACACTCTGACCTGGATTATCATCTGTGCTTAGCAAACCTCCATATAATTTGCTCGGTTTGTTGATTATCATTGTAGCTAATAATATTGAGCCCTGTCTTTTTTTGGTTGCCTGCAAAATACATCAGACAGACAGACAAACAAGGGTCAAACTAGAACGAGTTCTACATTAATTGTTATTAATACAAGAGAAATTCCTTAATTTTCATGGATCTCTCTGACAAATTACCTTTTCTACCATTATGAAAATAATTCCATTGAAGAGCATTAAGGCCACCCCAGGACATATACTTATATAGCATGCAGACTGTGACAGAAATATTGAAATGAGATATAAAATGTGCAGTATTTATCAAAACCACTGTGCATTTGAAGACTTCAATTATAATTATAAGGTTTAACTATTCTATTAATTTGCCATTCAGCTATTTCACTGAAAAACATTAAGTCAGTAAACACATTTGCATTTGAATTAGAATAACATTATCTATAATATTAACATTTCAACATAAATCATATCCATTACAGGTTAGGGATATTCCCACAGGAAAATTAGTTAGCATAAAAAAGGAACTGTCCATCATAGTCGGTCAATAATTATTTTTTTTTAATTATCTATTAATAATGGACGTCAAACTGCATTCTGGAGACAGTACTGACATTCTCCTGCTAATGTGAAATAAGCCAGGGATATAGAAGATGAAGATAGAAATGATGAAGAATGAGGAGATAGAAAAATTGGAGATATATTATTAGAATTAATAGAAATCATGTTTTCAGATGATGACTAGATGTGGACTACAAAAAAAATGGTCATAAACACTTGCAAAAATATATCTACAACAATGCCTTAAAACCCTTTGGATCCTTCATCAGGTGTTTGTCAATTGAACCTTATTAAGAAATGAAGGTATTCACATTCTCCAAGGCAGTTTACAGCAACCAGCATTACTATTAATAATAAAATCAGGAAACACTCAGTTACAGGCCTAATTGCCTTCTGGGAAATAATAAGTATTGGAAAACTTCAAGTCTATTCAGTTAGCTAATAAATGATGTCACTTTAATAGGGAGCAATTTGCATGTATCTAAAGGATTCCTTCGTTCTCTAGATCTATAGGACAATGCTGGGCATCATATTTTAGCTAAGAACATGTTAATGAATGTTGCTAAAATGATGGTTCCATTTGGGGGTAATGAGCAAATTCTAGCACAGAAATAGAATTTACTGACAGAAAAGAACACCTTTTTGGGGGAATTATATGTTTTGAGGATGTGCATGAGATTTTTTTTATCCTATATCAATATGTTTGTCCGATGCATCTGTAAATTATTGTACTACATGAGATTCCACCACTACTGGTGTGAGAATTAATTAACGTTGGGATCAGTGGTCGAGGTGGAAATTTAGAAGTGGCAGAATGGAAAATGTAATGTAATTGTAATTTGCCCAGGTTTTGGGCAAAAAACCATATGTTATATGTCTCAATATAACTAAATGACCGTAAAAAACAGAATATATCTAAGCTGTAGCTCCCATTAGACAGGATCTGTACCTGTACTAATTAAACAAAGACTAGCAAAAAATTAGGAGATTGCTAAGCATAGATAAAGAAGTATATAATATCAACATTTTTTCATAAAACATCAGTGCATATAAATATTATATAAATGTATAAAAACCTTCTATGTAAACACTGGTAGAGTCAGATTCATTTAATCTCTTAATAATGATATTGATCTTATATCCAGGTATTAGTAT
>NC_134408.1:99079992-99114992 GCF_038048845.1 Mixophyes fleayi | reverse complement strand
ATATGATAAAGATGCATGTGTTTACACTTACAACAATTTATAGTGTGTGGGTGTGTGTGTTATTATGGATTAGAAGATAAAGGCAGGTAGAAGAGGTTGAGAAGGAGCAAGAAATACTACATCTAGGCCAAAGGACATTTTCCTTATACCACTGGTTTAGGAGTTTCTGTCATCTTTGGAATCTGTGTAATGATTTGAGAATTGCTGCTCACCAACTTTCCTCTTTCAATCTGATTGAACTAAAGTAATATTGCAAAGAAGAATGGGAAATAATTGAAGTTTTCAGATGTGCAAAGCTGATAGAGATTTACCCAAATAGACCCACAGCTGTAACTGCAGCTAATGGTGCTTTTACCAAGTATTAAAACAAGGGAGGCGAGCACTTATGTAATTAATTATTGACTTTTTTTATTTGTAATTAATGAAAAATGCTTTAGAGTAATTTTGTATTTAACATTACAGTATTTTATGGTAATCAGAATTACCAATAAATTCATTTTGATGATTATTAATATCATTTATTTACATGGCGCCACAGTTCCGCAGCACCGTGCAAGTAGGGAAATATAGCATATTGCAAAATCATAAAGAGCAATCCAAATACAACACCTACAAAGACAAAATACAAACAAGCAGTTTCTTACAATACAAGAGAGGGAATGTTAATTATATCAGGCAAATCTGTAGGACATGCATGAAGCATTATTGCAAGATTAGCATGAAATAATGCATAATACTGTACGTTAATCACAACAGGTAATGTATGTAAACGTATGTCGTACAGAACATGTAAGAGTCAGGATGCGCAAGTGATCGAAGGTGAAACAGACATGAAGACACATGGTGCCTGATTCATTACGGAACGTAAATGCCGATATGTCCCGTATTTTGCGCAAAATTGCTCAGCGCACATTCAGAAATGTACCGTACGTCTGTAAAAGCACCAATGTCATCTTCAAACACAAATCAGTCTTATGCCCTTTAAAACCCCAAGGAGATTGCTTGTGTTTGGGAAAGAGCTTCCCAAAGATTAATTTCAACTGTAGGAAAAGCCGGTGTAACGGTCTTGGATTTATGAATCTAGGTAGCAGGGCAGGCTTCACTCATAAAGCCCATTTTGGGTCTTCCAACCTGCTAGCCAATTGCTGGCTAATCAGGAGGTACACCTGTAAAGTGCTGTTAAAAAGCTACAAGGGTGTTTTCTCAATCTCTCACTACCTGGGGAACAGGTCAGATGTCCGTTGAGAGACACTGCAATTTGTTACCAGTAAGTTCTGTTATTATGTGTGTGGGACATTAGGTCTTTCACTTTAGAGAGAGAATTCTTAATTGTGTTAGAGCCGGACAAGCTAGGACTTTTGTTTATGTTTTGTTTATTTTTGGAGCTGCTAAATGAAACTAGCTGCAGCAACTTGAACCGAGGCACTGACAGGTGTGAAATTGTTTGGCTGATGCATGGTAATAGCAGCCACTTACCCCAGGAAACGGCACCCTGACCTGATCTTGCAACAATACATATGCATTGTGTGTCCTGCAGTGTGTGGTGTCTGTCTGCATACGGCCCCATAGGCAGAGCGATAATTGAGATCCATTTCTTTTTGAATATGGGCATACCCGCTTGCATTTTCCATCCATTTATTTTATTCTTTTTTAAAACGCAAATTGCGTTTACTTTGCATTCCTTAATTAATAATTCCCATGATGTTAGAAAATAAAACTGTAAAAAATGCAAAAATGGTGAGCACTTTCTATTATCACTGTAATGGTACCTCTAAATAATGAAACAATGAATGAAGAACTTGCATGTTTGCACCGAGTATGTAGGTGGCTATAACGGTCATAGAAAAAAGACTGTAGTCTGTTCTCGCTTTCCTGCAGTAAAATGTATCAAGCAGCTTTTGTGGTGTGTTCTTCTGGAGACAAGTGAGAATGGACCTTGCACTTTACGGTCATTCGCAATCTACGATCCCAGGACAACTGACTGTGATTATATACTGTGTACATGCAATGGAAACATAAAGAGCTCTAAATAGCAACATATCAGTTTGTGAATTAGAGTGCATACATAATGGACACCAAAGAGGCACCCGTGGATCGTTAGACTCTTGGTCGAACACTCTCTCTGTACACATGGGTACTTGCTGTAAATGTGAAGCAATCTTCGGACGCTAGGCACATTGAGCGTTCATAGCATGTTGAAAGAACCCTCAGTGTAACACAACACGGATGCCTTACATGTTTGAGACCTAAAGATTTCCTTTTCTGGTGACCACGACCTCCCAAACAGTCATATAAAAATCAGTTCCTGAAATCAACACTAACAAACCTAATCACAAACATAGAAAGAAGCTTAGAAAATCATTCAGGTTAACAGAAAATAAAATGTAATCTTCATATTCAAGGATGCTCACTGCTTTCCTATGATTAGATGTATGTGTAGCATCTCTAGAAACAGGAATTTGCTCAATGATCCATCGGCCTAGGTAATGTATTCTGAAACTTGTAGTTACTGAGCCTAATCGCTAGTAATAAGAGGCAAATGAAAAATAGAGTCATCGATCAGGCTCATCTCTACATCTCTGAAATGTATCCGAGGATACCAGTTCTAAATACCTGTACACATCACTGATGATTACATTGAAAAAGGAGTGCAAGGAGAAGGCTATTAAACTAGTACAGCATCAATCTATCCCTGCTTCTTATTGATAATATTTCACATATATTTTCAATCTCAGCATTACAGAAAACTCATATTCTGAAATGTAAATGGAACCTATATCTATGTATAAAATATTGCTTCATGCACTGCTTAATATACCCAATTACCTAAATTGGAACCAGCGTACAAACATTGGGTTATGTGACCTTTTTACTATATAAATTTGTATTTTATTTTTTATTATATTACAATTTTGTAAAATATTATAATTATTTTTCAGTTTACTATTTTTCATATAATTAGTGCAATTCATTGTTCATATATAGTTTGTGGGTGAGATCTTTGCACTACATTAGTTAACACTTTATCTCTACTTGAAGATGGGCCTACCTGCCAGCATTTCCAAATATTAAACAGTATAAAATATTTGTAAAATGATGTAACAGCCCTGTTAAATATTTATTGTTCTTTTCTGTTGTAGTGGGCGTGGCAGTGATTCTAGTAATATCAAGTCAGGTTTCCATGGCAACGTGTGATGCAATTGTGCCTCCATGGAACCAGAAAAGGAGAGGTATGATGCACAGGGCTAAGGTGGTCCCCTCTCACATCCTACTGATCAGAGCTTCTGGTCCTATGATGTGGAGCTTAGCACTTCTTTGAGAGGTGTGACCAGTCTGACTTTTGGGGGTAAATGTATTAACTTCCAATTTTTTAAACTTGCCGCTATTCAGCGAGTTTGCATTGAAAATTTAAAGCAGCAATGGCTTTAAAGGCATTATTTTGCCTTTAAAGTCATTGCTACTTTAAATTTTCACTGCAAACTCGACGAATAACAGTTGAGTTGAAAAAAATCGGAGGTTAATACATTTACTCCCTGGAAGCCATCCCTATATGAGTTCTGAATGTTCCAGTGACCTGACCTCATATGATGCTGTGCGCATGTTCATTGTGTGAATAAGCCGTTATATATATGGGTGGGCATGTCACGTATAAAATGAAGAAATTGTAAATTACCAGCATGTTCACACCATCTATGCTATTTTCAACTAACTTCAGTTTTCATTCATTGCTGTATAGATCATCACTTCCACATTTATGTGTCCTTTTTTTACCCATTGCAATGATAAGAATCGATTAGCTGGGACAGTGAGAGGGTCCTGTGTCGACAAGTAGTACAGGTTCTTATGGCCCTGCACAATCTGCGATGGGAATGGAGTATGAAGCCTGCCAGGAAGGGATTGGAAGATCCCTCTCCCGCGATGCTCTCCCTATGAGCTAAACAGCTAATGGCATCTTTAGAGGGCGCTAGCTGTCAGGGTCAAGCTCTGAATTTCAGAGCTTGATAAATAGTGTATATTCACAGTCCCCATAGACACCTACGGGGAATTTGCAATTGATGACGCTGCAATCCTCTAATATGAAATAGTCTTGTTACTTGATAATGTGGTAATCCCCTGAAAACTGCACGTTTCGGGGGATTTAAACCTGCCACTCATAAAAAAGCTAGATACAGCAAATAATAAATAAAAAAAACACGAGAATCACAGGCTTGTTTCTGAAATGTGCAATTCTGTGCCAAAATATGAGAATAAAACTGTTTTTCACTATCCTGACTAGTTGATAACAGTCTATACAAATGCATATAAATAGCATAATTACTCGTTCCCAAATTTTACATGGTTCTATCCAATTTTGACATACATTTGCACATCCCACATTGTATAAAATCACATTTTGATAAATAGCACTTCAGTAAATTTACCAATGTGAGGTATACAAGCCAAGTTGGAACTACCATGGTAGCAAGAAAATGCAGTTGCTACAGGCCCCCAGCTGGGAGAAAGGGGTGTAGTCAGCACCCGTCACAACCCCATAAAGCACAATTGGGGCTGCAGGTAATGTTTCTGCTTCAATTCTCTGCTTCATGTACATGGGTTCCAATTTTATTGAATGGTATCATGTATCACTAATACAGAGATCTTACCGAGATCTTGAGTAGGATGCTGCCTGAATGGCATCCTGATACTATCCCACACCAATGTTGGAACTACCGTAGATGCAGCTACAACGTGTCTCCAAAGTGAGGGGGCCATGGTGATGCATTTACATTTGAAAAAATACTTTAATAGTTCTCCTCTGTATCCCAGAAATTAATTAAATTAAAAGTGGATCTAATAGTTACTGACAATACAGTTACTATTAGATACATTGCTTATGGATCTATCAGTGTTGCTCAGCAAGAAAGAAATGAATCAGCTCTTGTGTTCTTCTGTCTGTACTTTCACTACTTTGCCCAAAAGCTGCTTTTTGCCCACTCAAGACTACTAGAGGCCGATTCAATTCTCCGTAACGAATGTGGGGGTGCTCTGCAGGTATGGAACATACCAGGTTTATCTTGCAGCCCATAGAGGTGCAAATGAAACAACACAATGTTGGGTACTGTATTATACGGAAACGTTCGCAGCCAAACATTGCGGTGATGGTCAGCAGCACATGGCATTGAATTGAACTGTCCCTTAGGCTGTCAGTGACTACTGTCTAGAAATGGTGGTCTACACAACATCATGCAGCTGCCATCTTTTAGGCAAGGGGCATATGCCCTTACACTTCTTATGTTCATACACTGATTCACGTCGTTAGGGGTGGCGGTGGGTCCTGAAGACATAATTCACGTAGTCATGGCTCCGACTCCTACTGTGACTGGAAGGTCATTCCCAAAAAGTAGACAAGTATGCTTCACGGCCCTCTGTTCCCAATGGAATTACAACATTGGATACTACAATTGTTACACAAGTTCTGTTTCAGTAGAAAAAAAACATATATTTTCTGAAACTGCTGCCCCTTTAGTTTACAAAACGTCTTATATATTGTGAAATGGCAATATTCATGGGAAACAATAGATTGCTCATTTCATTTCTAGAGTCAAGAATAAAGGTTTTTAATGTACACACACAAATAAGGTAGAACAAGATTTCCTTGACACCAAATGGAATTAAATATTAATGTTTCTTTTTAAAATATTTTATTTTTGGAAGGGTCAACAGTACATATCAATCAGTGACACAATGTCTTACATACAGTATATGAATAAACAGATAATAAAAGAAACAGAGTCCATTAGAAAAAATACAAGATACAGATATTGACCTGATTTTACAATAAGGAGAGAAAGGAGAAACTCCAAAGAAAGAAATTAGACACAAGAGTAAAAAAAAAGGGGGGGAGGGGGATGTAGAAAGCCACCTAAAGGTGAGAGGAAAGAAGCAGTGCGTTAGCAAAGTAGAGGGTGAAGGGAAGGAACCAGATGGAGCAATGTTGAAGAGTCATATAACAAAAGGAATCTGAATTTGGAAGTATGAGGCCCACGGCGCCAACACTTTATTAAATGATTTAGAGGCATTGCGGATGATACTTGTCATATATTCCTGTCAGGCGCCGTCCCGCTGTCTCCTCGGGACGGCCGCCTGTGTCTGTGCCCGGCCCGCCTGGTTGCCTAGCAACCAGACGCGGAAGTTCCGGACGCTCGGCGCGGCCTTCTGCGCATGCGCATCCCGTTGCTAGGCAACGGGACGCTACTCTCAAGTCCCGGCGGTAGCCAGGATTAGCGCTGCCACCCATCAAGTTCCTATTGGCCCCTGATACTTTATAAGGCACTTCCTGTGACCTCATCAGTGCCAGAGTATCAGGTCTTCCTGCCTTCAGCGTATTGTGTGTGTACCAGTATCCTACTTTGTTCCTGACTATCCCTGTGCTGCCTGTAACCTTTTGACCCGGACCGTTTGACCACCCCTATTTGGATTCTCCCTTTGTACTGCGCTACCTGAATGTTTTTGACCCGGCTTGTCTCACCATTCTTCTGGATATCCTTGTGTACCGTGTACTACCAGAACGTTACTGACCCGGCCTGTCTGACACCTCCTTGTATCTCGCTGTTGACTCGTGGAAGGACCGCAACCTGCGTGTCCCTGCAGCGGAGTCCATACTTCCTTGCAGGGGTTCCTGGTGAATACCAGGGGCACGTTAGACTCCGCACCTTCCTCCGAGTTGCGCCAACAATAGCAGGTACGCATATAGTTGTGACAATTCCATTTGATACGCGTACCATATTCTGCCGATAATCATCTGCATTGTTGGCGCAATGGGCTATTTCCATCAGTGATGATCTGACACAGGGCAGCAGAAACTATGTGACAGAACATCTTCATTTGATGTTTGGTGGCAGATGGAATCCCAAGAGGGAGGAGAAAAATCTGGGGGGAGTAAGGGATGTCAATTTGCAGTAGTTGTGACACAAAGTTCCCGAAGCTCCATCCAAATTTGGGACACTGCCACCAAATATGGAGGAAGGATCCTTCCATCCTGCATCCTCTCCAGCATGTGCTGGACGAGACCAGGAAGATTTTTTTGTAGTTTGGTTGGGACTAAATACCATCCATAAAGAAGTTTCTATGCGTTTTCTTACACAGATTGAATTGGAGGCTGTGTTAGCTCTTATTTCTTCCCAGGTCTCCCTCTCAGGCCCACTCGTGAGAGTCTCACCCGTCCACGTCAGAGACCCTGAGTTCCCAGTACAGTAGAGATTTGAGACCTTTGGCAGAGGAACGCCATAGGGAAAGCGACTCAAAAAAGGTCAAGGGCCTGATACCTAGAGTTAATTTAGTGGTAGAATGAAATTTGTTTAGTTGTAGGTACAAAAAATTTGCGGCTTAAGGCTCACAAGATCCCCCTTTTACACACAAAAAGCGAAGCATTCCCCCCTCCCCCCTGCACATAAATAGTGGAGCATCAAGATTCCACTTTGTACACAAATAGCGGAGTATCAAGGTCCACCTTTGCACACAACTAGTTTAGTATCAGGGTGTCAGGTCCCCTTTGCACACAACTACTGGAGTATCAAGGTCCCCATTGCACACAACTAGTGGAGTATCTAGGTCCCCCTTTGCAGACAAATAGTGGAGTATCAAGGTTCCCCTTTGCACACAACTACTGGAGTATCAAGGTCCCCTTTGCACACAACTAGTAGAGTATCAAGGTCCCCATTGCACACAACTAGTGGAGTATCAAGGTCCCCTTTGTACACAACTACTGGAGTATCAAGGTCCCCTTTGTACACAACTACTGGAGTATCAAGGTCCCCTTTGTACACAAATAAACATCAAGTTTTCCATTGCACATAACGAGTGGTGCAATGAGGATCTCTCTTGCACACAAACAGATGAGCATCAGAGTCCCCCTTGCGCACAAATAGTAGAGCATCAAGGTGTTTCCTCCTTGAAAGCATACAGCCAATATTAAAATCATTTCCCTCTTGCATACAAACAGTAGATTATCAAGGATTCCTTGCACATAGAAAAAACATGAATATCAAAGTTTCCTTGTAGAGTTTCATGGCAATGGGCCATTTGTAAGCTACTCACAACAATAAATGGCACAAAGGAATTAGCATGGTTTGTTTAATATATAATGTGGTGGATTCCTAGGGCATGCCCAAAATGATTTTCTGTGTTTACTTGAATCAGTGTGATTGATTGCGATAGGCAGTGATTTTTTTTCTAACCTTTATTATAACTGTGTCTTTAGTATACAGAGAAAATTACATACCTTCAATTTAAGCATGATAAACATTCTGAGATGTTTTAAGTCAAGTACTTGTGAATGATTGCTATAACTTAAAAACATCAGCTGCCTGTTCAGAGGCTTTTTATCTATCCATCAAAATGTGAAGAGTGTGCATATAAAGAAAGCGAGTAGCACCGTTCTATGTGGGAAAACAGATCAGCATCCAAGGAGATGGGAGACAGAGATTACTGGCATCCACGTGACGGCTGCATTTATTTCCTAAATTGAAACGTCGCTGGATTTATGAAGACGTTTCCTTCGGCAAAGCAAACGAAGAAAAATGTAGATACAACGGAGAGAGACAAATGGCAGAGTAAACAAAATAACTGATAACTAGAAAATCCATTCCAAGACCATAATTCTACAGTTGCGGTTTCCATCTTTGTCAGGCATGAAATAAAAAATGGCAGGGGAATTAATAAGCTTTCATAGTTTGTACCGCCATGTGGTAAACAAATGACATTTTCTGATAGATTTGTCAGTTTGGAATTTCACATTGTGTTTTGAGTCTGTGGACTGACTGAATGGAAATGTTTGCCAGTGTAATGGTATAAATTTGCATTAAATTGAGTGTTTCTCTTCACCTTTTCAATGCTTGGCCTGGTAATAAAATGTTGTCTGACTTTTCACCCACGTTGGTCTTTGTAAGTAAGAAAATTAACAATGTCAGTCAGTTTATGTGGTGGTTCTGCTTATTTCTTAATGCATGCTCCAACAACAGATTTAGGAGCCTGATTTATAGTGCTCAGGGAAAGATATAGGACATACTTTGGACACTTGAAGACAATAAAAAGCTCACAAAGATATATCCTATATAATAGATCTGTTCAGTGAAATAAATCACACAATTGTCAAAGAAAAAATAAATATTCACATATAACTGAATGAATCCACTATTTAGATACATGTATTGTAATTTAGAATGTTTTCTGACCTAAAACTCCACTGTCCTGTGTTAATCAATGCTAAACCACAAATGTTTTTTAATATATGATTTACACATCTGGATACTGTAATGTTTGCATATTGGTGTCAAAGTCTAATGGGCACACGCTCTGGTGTTCAAATACAAAACATTCTAAATAATGAGTGGAAATGTAATTGGTAGTCACAATCTCCCTAATTTCTTTGTATCTACATACAGGGGGTGATACAGAGTGGGACATAATCCAGGTGGTATCTTGCATGAAGCTGGCAGCAGGTGTATGTGCCTGTGCAGTCTTGCACAGTTCTGGCACTTAGAGCCGCCTGCATCTGGATAAGCAGCACAGGGAGGGAAGGGGCGTTCTACTGTTGGCCGACTACAGCAAAGACATGTTTACCCAGCTGCATCTCATGGAGACCTGCTGGATGTATATACACCTGGTAAGAGGCGTTTCTTGTACAGCTGGCATAGGACAGGTGGAAGTACTCTCTGATGTGACTTCTTGTAAAGCAACTTTATATGCTGCTAATACAGAGGCGGACACATCTCAAGATATGTACGGCTCTGCATGTGGCAGGAAATATGCTGGTTTTACGTGCTCTTTCTTTATAAGTAACTTACTCCCGTTTTGCAGCCAACTGTGCTTCAGCCCCACAATATTGTATCACAGAGGAGCCACCATTTTATTTATCTGTAAAAATATTGGCCTTGATTCATCAAGGAAGTAAAGGAAAAAAAAAGAGCCAGTATTTAACTTGCAAAATAATAAGCTAATTTGCACCCTTTGCATTATAAAATGGTTTGTCCAGGAGAAAATGTACTTCTTTTTTTGCCTTATTTTCCTTACTGAATCAAGTCCGTTGTCTGCAACAATAAATGGCTTGTATGGTAGAACATGAGACAAGAAAATTGTATATAAGTACACCATATTGGACTAACAATCCTGTCTTGGACACCATCTATTTTTGTAGTTATGGCATTAATATCTCTTAAGACATTTTTGAGTATTTATATACAATGTGGCCGGGTCCATTGTATTGACCGTCTCACATGCTTCAGCTAGCTTGAAATGTGCTCCAGGGTCAAGAGGGTTAATACTCAGCGCTGGAGGCTGCCAGAAAAGTTAAATGGCGCAGGTTATGCTGGGGAACCCACATGCTAAGAAGTCAACCGGAGTTCGAAGAGCTCCAGGAGTGCTGGAAGTAAAATCTGACACCCTAGTCATTGTGGCACTAGAGACTGGAAGTAGGCTTGGTCTCTCTCCCCTCTGGCAGCTTATGGCAGGGGCAAAGTACAGTCCCCCAACCACTAGCGAGAATGCGATATAAGAGTTAGCGTTTTGCTGCTGATGCACGTGAACAGTGATTGCACCAGCAGAGACTGGTTAAAGAGAAAGGAGGTGTACTGTACAGTGCAGGAAATGTGAATATATGCGGACCTGTGAGCCCACATAACGATATATAATCTCTTGTAACATCTGTATATAATCTGAACTTCTGGAGATTGCCCACTGGTAACAGGGCTCTATTTAAGCAATAAACATCACTGCTTCAACATTCTGCTTTCATGCCTATTATCTGCTGTAAGTCATGTGACCTACAGATTAGACCACTCTAATCTGTTATCTGACTGTTTAGAGGTTTGGGATTCAGGGTCTAGTAACAACACTGTATCCACTACCCTGCAGCTCTGGTCCATTGTGAGAGGGGAACTATAATACAGTAACTCTGATCTGAATTAAGAGATCAGGGCACCAGTCCAAGAGCCCAGCAATGGGATGCTCCGGTAGCACAGTACCTCTAAAGCGTTTAATAGGGACAAAGTTAGGATAAAGAAAGAAGACAGTGACAAGGCAAGCCCAGCCGGTCCCCAACAACACGATAGGGAGGCATAGGAGGTTCATCCTGTCACATACAGTTTACAGATACTTCCTTGCATTGCAGTGTATGTGTCGTATACTCACCACAAACCCCATTATGCTATCTGTACTAGAATAGTGTTTTATATTTTACTCTTTATTAAATACTAACTTATAAAGTCAAAAGAACAAAAACGACAATGAAAACAATACCTTATAATACAAATAAGTGAAATTGTACTGTATAGTTTGCCAATCACGCAACAGATATTTCAAGGGACTGATATTTAAAACTTCCTGGTAATTAGGGACCGTTGGCAAGTATGTCTGTTCCAGATAAGGATAATCATATGGTCCCACTGCTTAAAATCTAATAATGCAGGTGTCACACTCACAAGGTAGCTGACACTGTGGTTCAGGATGCTTAGGAATTGCTTTCCGCTAAATTCCAGCCAACCAGAGTTTAGTACAAACAACACTGTTAAATGAATCATGGTGCTAAAGCAAGTTCCACTTTCTTATGAGCATGATGCTTGTTCTGCATGTGCTACAGTAGCAGCAGATCCTAAAGGACCTGGAGGTGAACACTTTGCTAAGCTATGACTGAGACTGTATTGGGTAATTTGAACCATTGTGGATTTATAGGAGACTATATGCAGGGCCGCCAAAGTTGTTTTTTTTTATTATTATTATTTTTTTCAAAACTATTTTTTTTTGGGGGGGGGGGCTCGGTCATTGGAGGGGGGAGCAGGGTAGTAAAAAAAAAATATTGATACTCACGTGATCGCGGCGCCGGCGTCCCTCCTCTCTGCTGCTCTGTGCTCCATTCAGACTGTCTGAATGCCGGGTGTGATGTCCTTATGTCACGCCCAGCATTCAGTCAGTCTGGAGCAATGGAGCACAGAGCAGCAGAGAGCACCAAGAGAGAAGAAAAGGAAAAGGTAAGTAAAGGGAGGAAAACAGGGGGTGGGGCCTGTCATAGAGGGGTTAAAAAACGAGGGGGGGCCTGTCATAGAGGGGTTAAAAAATGAGGGGGGGCCTGTCATAGAGAGGTTAAAAAAGCGAGGGGGGGCCTGTCATAGAGGCGTTAAAAAAACGAGGGGGGGGCCCTGCCATAGAGGGGTTAAAAAATGAGGGGGGGCCTGGCACAGAGGGGTTAAAAAATGAGGGGGGCCTGCCATAGAGGGGTTAAAAAATGAGGGGGGGGCCTGGCACAGAGGGGTTAAAAAAACAAGGGGGGGTCTGTCATAGAGGGGTTAAAAAAGGGCCTATTGATTTTGATGTGTTAGCCACGCCCCAATGGCGCATTTGCCACGCCCCCAAATGCATGACCACACACCCAAAAAATTTTGTGCCGCTTTTACCATACTCGACTATAAGGGGGGCCCCATTAATTTGTTGTACCGGGGCCCTGAATTCCTCTTGGCAGCCCTGACTATATGATAGCACACAAGGTTATATTGGGGCATATGTGGGCATGTGAGGATGTATGATGACATATTGGCCATATGATAGTATGTGAGGCTATATGGGGATATATATGGAGACCATTGGGTCTTACGTACATAGTATTAAAGTATGTTTCATACACTGTACCTGAAAAATTTATATTTATTTTGTTTCTTTGTCATACTGCAAAAAGTCATTTTTATTCCAGCATGTATTTTAAAGGCTGACTTTTATGCTGCAGTAAGTCATTGTTTGGCTATACCATACGTGTCAGGTGCACAGTATTTTTGCAATATGTGCATAATTTTTACTGTGTCTGAATGTAACATTTTGGCAGAGTTATACTGCAATACATTAACAGGGCATTTTGCCATGCTAATTTTTTGAGGTAATCAGACTATAAGAAAAATGTGAAGTTGGCAGGTCTGCAGACTCAGCTTACTCACTAAATACATAGCTGACTGCTATGTACTATCAGATATTGAAACAGGCAATAGCATAAAAGAAATAAAATGCCTAACTTTCTTATTACCCACATTACCCATTCCATTTAAATATCATTCATATCACTCCATAAGAAGATATAAATTTATATGTACTGCAACTTCAATAATAACCTCTAGTTTGAAGTTTTTTTGTTGGTTAAAGCAGTTTTTTCTTTACATAGCAAGTACCTTTTAAGCATTCATCTGATAATTTTTCTTAGCTGTCCTCCTACAAATCATTTTCTCCCTTTCAAAATCTCTCTGGATGGCACAAAATCACACACAGGTTCACAGATTCTTGCAGATCATGTGGCGGCGGGGAGGATTTTACAGTACACAGAGCAGACGGAGCTCAGAAGGGTGTTCCAAAGCCTATCTGCTCACTACATCATGTGCCATGTGACTATGGTTGCCATGGTAGCACGTGACACTATGAAAATCCTGCAGAATTATAACTCTTATATAGCTTTAAAAAAAAAAAGAAGAAAAAAAATGGCGATTGGCAATATTCTTCTTATAACTTGCCACAATGATTCATGTTAAAAACCCACCTCAATTTTTCAAGGGTTGTTGCTTTAAGCTATATGTATATATATATATATATATATATATATATATATATATATATATATACATATATATAGACACATATATATATATATATATATATATATATATATATATATATATATATATATATATATATACATATATATAGACACATATATATATATATATATATATATATATATATATATATATAAACATTTCCTTTTCATGTCAGTTCATACATGAGCTAGCTTTAGTAACATGTGCCACTTGCTGTAGATTAGTATTCTCCCTGGGAAGTATTAGCAAGAACTGCACATTATATTACTGCACTATTGTTGATCCCTCGCGAATGAGTTAACTTGTCGATCTTCGCAGTAAGCTCTCAAGTGGCTGGCAACTTCGATGTGCTTCTGAGTAAGGCACCGTAGTACATTTCAAGGTACATTAGCTCTCACACTGTTTGCTTTATGGTGGAACAAGTTGCTTTCCCTAGAAACTAATCTTGTCTAACAAGCATCAATATATTTGATAGAACACCAAATTAAACCTGGTGACTAAAACCACATACTGCACACATTTCCAGGATGAATCAGCTGTGCTATACTTTTAATACTAAAGAGTACAGATAATAAAATCTATGTAAAGATATATTGCTGACAAACAGTTCTAATTTCTGTTTGTTAGTATTATTGTAGACATGAATGGTAGTTACATGGTGTCCAGTGTAGAAAGAAGTACCATAAAATTATTTTTTTTCAATTTCTTCTCTAGCTACCAGAATGGTAGTTACATGGTGTAGGGGTACTCTGTCTAATCACCAGCACGGTTATCTCAACAGCTGCAATGTCAGGCATCGCTGCAGAAAAAGTCTACTAAATGCTTTCACTCTTTTTGGAGAATGGTTTCCACATAATTAAAATGTCAAGTCATGGTATCAATGGAAAAAGTTTCGGCATACCTGAACAATAAAGCCAGCAAATTCACACAAACTTGGTGCAACTGTTTTATATTTAACAGCCCCTGCAGTACACATGACCCCAGTACTTACCCCAAGGATACTTCATCCCTTTTCTTATAACCTGGTGAATTTGATGATATATGTTGATTCTGTTTTTCTCAAATAGAGGAACACTGGCCGCCAGGAGTCCCGTGTCTTATCTCAGTCTACCACCCCCCACCCCCCGTCCCACTTACGTCCCTCTCCCTCCCTTCCTCCTTACATAATAGAAAATAGACCTCACACTGAGATATATCATTCAGTGGTTTTGTATTTATTACTTTGATACAGTTCAGGCCATCTAATTGAACGTGTACTTTGTTTGTCTTCTTATTACCCTTTTTGTATGTTCTTCTGCAAGGGAGGACTGGCGAATTTTAGCCTAGGGGGCAACACACGACACAGCAGCTTATTAGGAACATTTTAAAGGGGAAAAAATGCAGGTGACCCAGCCCTAGGTAGGCCACTATGGGACCAGCCTGGAGGGGGGGGGGCAAATGCCCCCCTGCTCCCCAGTCCAGCCGGCCTCTGTTCTTCTGTGTAAAGGCTCGGGCTGTCATACAGCCCCTCCCAGACATATACACTGTCACCTATTCTGGCCTACTTTGGCTTTCTATGTTGTTTGTATACATTGTGTTGGTACTTTATAAATAAATAAAGTTATTTAAAAAAAAGTCAAGTGATTGACACACTGTTTACAAAAATTTAGCAAGCAAGAATTTTGGTTTCTGAAAGGTAGATAACTAAGGATAACCAAAATATCATCTATGTATGAAAAACCATCAGTGAATGCAGGCACAAATGAGACATATGGGGGGGGGGGAATTCAATTCCCCCCGAAGTACTGCTGCGTAAAAACTATTACCGCTATTATGGTAATATTCACTCGGCTTTCTGCTTGCAGCGCAGGGAGCAAAAAGCCGGCGTTGAAACTACCATAATAACGGTATTTAAGCGCACTATTATAGCAATAGTGCGCAGGCCGCGTTACTTTTTACAGTAACACGGCCAATTGAATTCCCCCTCATGGAGAGCAATGTTAGAGAGATGGACATTCTAAAAGACCAAGCTGTGGCTGGCTGCATAACTATGTAACATAGCATAACTATGCTAGACGCAAGGAGTGAAGTTCATACAGGGCCCCTATGTGGAGTTTTTCCACATAGGGGCCCATACCACATTTTTTTTTTTTTCAATAATGATTTTTATGAAAGCTTTTAATTACAGGGTATGCATACACAAAAAAGAAAATTACACACTCAAAAAACAAGGGGAATGTATGGGAAGGGTAGGTAAAAAGGGGGGCGGGAAGGAAGGCAGTACATATCAGTACACATCAATAGCAAGAGCACGTACAAATCCCAACATCTTAACAGATTACAAATTGTTCAGTATGCAGCTTGAGAGGCCCCTTTCCAGATATTACTGTAACAGGTTGCGAGGGGAACTCGAGGAGACTGACTGAACTGATGTTTTGGAGACATATCGGTTCCAGTCAAACCATTTAATGTGGGGAGAGGAGGGAGAGGAAGCAGAAGAGGCGTACGGTACTCCCAAAGTTTCCATGTCACAGCTCAGCTGAACCTTAGAGATTATTTTAGGTATTGAAGGAAGCGTAGTTGATTTCCACGCTTGGGCTATCACCGCACGGGTAGCTATAAAAATGTGACCTATGACATACCGATCCCCTGGTAGAATTTCTGGTGGGAAAAAGTGTAAAAGTGCTACTTCCAGAGTTTTAGGTATCGGAGTTCGAATGACCTTAGATATTAATACATATACCTCTGCCCAGAGAACACGGACCACGGGACAACTCCAAAAAACATGGAAGATGTCCCCTACTTCCCCACATTCGTGCCAACAGGCCCTAGTCTGGGCCGGCCACATCTTATGCAATCTGTCAGGGGTCATGTAGAGTCTATGAAGCAGCTTATAGAGCATCTCCGTGTGGTTCAAGCACCTCGGCATCCGATAGGCATTTTGATAGATACGGTCCCATTGTTTCGGTTCAAATTCCCGGCCAAGATCTCTCTCCCAGGCTAATTGGGAGGGAGCTTTCACCGACTGCTGGCTTATGTTGAGGTGCGTGTACCAGAAGGAGATAGCCGCTTTGTTGGTTTCGGTTGAGAGTCTGGACAGAAAAAGGGCTGGAGGATGTTGTAGAGGAGTGCCTTGTGTGCGCAAGGAATGCAGCCAATGCCTGACCTGAATTTTTCCCTCAAATCAGAGAAAGGTAATAGCGTTGTGTCAGAATGAAGCACTTTGACATTGGTAATGCCCCTTGAGCGCCACAAGGATAGGTTTAAATTAGGTATGAGTTTAGCTAAGGTAAGAAGGGAGATATTAGAGGTAGGGGCCATACCACATTTTTATTACGGTCACAGGCGTAGGTTTACAGACCAACACATGACAGAGACCAGTGATCACACAGGAAGATCAAATAATCCAAATCAATCTGAAGTTGAAGAGAGCAGACAGACACAAAATTGGTGTCTTGGCCATTGATCATGTAGGTTAAATACTCCAATGTTCCATCTTTTGGGTATGTATATTCATTCGCAGATAATTGGGTTAAGGGACATAACACCCCTCCAGTTAATAATACGTGGTCGTCATAGTAATTTCCCTGTGCACAAAAACAAATAACGTAAAACAAAGGTGGCACAAACGTGGTAAATGTACAAGGTGGAACCATACACAAGAAAGATTGTCAGTGAATACACACTTGTTATGTGTTACACTTGTGAAAAATTTCCTCTAGCAGGATTGGAGCTTCAAAACTTTTTGTCAATTAGAGAATATCATGGCATACATTAAAAAAAAAAAAAAAAAAAAAAAAGAGGCGCCACTATGGAGGAATGCAACTGGGCGCGATGTTCTGAGGAACATCGTGGCTGCACATTTTTACCGTTCATACAGTAAAAATATCCACTTATTTGTTCTCACACCTCTGTGGGGTGCTAGCAAAAATTAGGGATATTTCTGTGAAAAAAAATCTGTGCGAGGTGTCTTACAGCCGTTCCAGAGACACCAAGCGTGGATTTTTTTTTAGAATTGAATCTCCCCCTAAATATAAACTTTATAGTAGAAATGAACCCACATTCTACTGTGCTGCAAACCCCTTCTGGCACCTTATAAAAAAGGGTAATAACAACAGGAGTACAGTGAAAGGTTCTCACCATAAATTAATGTTGCAATGAGCATGAGCCACTTAGCAGAAATATTGCCTAAATTAGATTCAAATGTTGTTTTGAATCTTTCTACACAGATCACTCCCCTAAAGGAGTAGACTTGCGTATGCAGTGAATGTTTACATGTTTTATATGTCACATTCTTAAATGACAGTTATATGTAAGCAAATATTTATCAAGATTTTATCAAACAAATTAGCCAATATTTATCCATAAATACAAGTACCACAATGGGTACCACTGATAGTATAATAATACTGAAGGCTCTGGTGGTGGTCAAATTTCCCACGGAAGAAATACCGACAATTATCCTGCCGTCATGAAAATGCTGACACAGTGTAAATGCGACATTTCCCTTTGACCTACACTGAAAAAAATGCAGACAGTGTGATTGCCGACAGTAACAATGCCGATGATCACAATGCCGACAATCACAATGCCGACATTAAATGAGCAATGCTTGCGGATTCGGCAGCTACACAGCTGCAGGACCCGCCAGCACAAGACAGTGTTAGAAAAATAAATAAAACAGTAATAAAAGTAAAAACTACCCCTTCCTCCCATAACACCTAAAAACTTGTGCTGGCAGCCGGCGGACCTGTTGGCAAACAAGTCACCGGACCAGCAAGCGTCCAGAAAACAAATGGTTAAAAAAACAGTGCCTGCTCCCCAATCAGATTAACCCTAGTTTTGCCAGCCTGCCATAATGACACTCAGCCCCAGGTTGGTCAGCACAAGGCTGGATTCCCTAGCGAGATGGGGTTGGAAAAAAAAATGGGGCACCCAGCTTCATGCTGAAAGCACTAGGGCTCTTCCACAACCCTGGGTGGAGGGTGTGGGGGAATAAAAGTGTTAAATGTGAGAAAGACACTATTTTGAGTTGATGCACTACATGTCCCAGCAAGCCCAGCCAACCATTAACCATCTGGGCATGCTGGAGCTTGTAGGATTGCAAGCACCTGCATACCCATGGCAGCCGGGGTATGCTGACACTTTGGGAACCACAAGTGCCAGCATGCACTAGCACCCAGGGCCTGCTGTGACCTGTAGTGCATCAACCCAAAATTTAAATAAACTACACTCCTTGTTTTAACCACAAAATCTATTTACAAATAAAAACCCCAATAATAATTACAACATCTGTGTTCTTCATCTATAAACAATCCACATCTTGTAAGCTTTAATGGATCCAGCTTTCAACCCCCAAAATATATTCCAAAGGTCCTGTAGCTGTCGACACCATCATCATCATTTATTTATATAGCGCCAGCAAATTCCGTAGTGCTTTACAATAAAACCACCCCATAACAATATTCCAGCTGACGGGTGCTGCCTGCTGCTTTGGACTTCACACACATTTTTTTTATTGTATATTTAAGATAAGATTTTTTTTTTTTTAAGAAAAAACATTTTTGAGTAGCCACACCCCCTATGACATCAGCCATGCCCCTGAAGTGGGATATGTGGGCTCTGCAATAGATATCACACAGTGCCCTGCATTTGCAAAGATTGGCCCTGGACTTGATCATCTTTTTTGTGACCATGGCTATAGCTGTATAGTAATTACATTCAATTAAAGGTAAATTAAATTAATAAACTTCATTCTTCATAATCAAATGCCAATTAACAACCCACACTACGTAGTGTGTAGAACATGCTGGTGCAAGCAATAGAAAACAACAATCTATTTTCTGTTTTACTTTTGGTTTACGTGCCCCTTAGTAAATGTACAAAACAGCCAGCAAAGTGCAACTAACACAATTTTCATGTGAATCCAGCCTAACTGTAAGAAGACGCTGTGTTCTCCAAACAATATTCTAATCACATTGATCCACAAACGTCTCTGAATCCTCCAAACGGGTATTGTCATGTTGGCGGTAACTCATATCCCATGCCTATATTTCATATAAAGAAATGTTGTATTTCCCTATATTTGTGTAAATCTGCCTGGGTAGACCGTCCTCTCAGCATGGGTTACAGATCCCCTATGGATATTAATCAAAGCAGACAATATAAAACTGTGAATAGAAATAATGGACAAACAGAATAGGATTTCTATGAACCACTCTTTCAGGGACCCATTTTTTATGGCACTCTAGTAAACCTGAGGATCCAGGCTCTGTGAAATAAATAGCTAAAGCATAACAGCCGCAGCCAAACTGTTCTAAAATTATACTCAAAATACATTCATAAGTATTTCTGTGCACAATATGTCAATAAGAGTATTAAACCAAATTGTATAAATTGTTGTTTACTGCAAAGCCGAAGATAAAGACAGAACAAATCATCTATAAAAGACAGAACAAATCATTTATAGGTTGATGACTGAGCTTAGAAGAGGATGTTATAAAATAATATTTTATGCACGTTTCTAGCTTCTGAAGAGGAAATTAATATAATAGAGACTTTGCATCAAAAAGGCTTTGAAGAAACATTGTTGTTAAATAATGATAGTACTTCTTTTCATCCTGAGCCACTATATCATGCTGTTGGCTCTGTACACAATTTGGAAGTGTTAATAGATGTTATAATTAGGGATGAGCGCGCTCGGATTTCTGAAATCCGAGCCCACCCGAACGTTGCGGATCCGAGTCGGATCCGAGACAGATCCGGGTATTGGCGCCAAATTCAAAAGTGAAACTGAGGCTCTGACTCATAATCCCGTTGTCGGATCTCGCGATACTCGGATCCTATAAATTCCCCGCTAGTCGCCGCCATCTTCACTCGGGCATTGATCAGGGTAGAGGGAGGGTGTGTTAGGTGGTCCTCTGTGCTGTTTAGTTCTGTGCTGTTTAGTTCTGTGCTGTTTAGTGCTGTGCTGTTTAGTGCTGTGCTGTGCTGTGCTGTGCTGTGTTCTGCAGTATCAGTCCAGTGGTGCTGTGTGCTGTGCTCTGTCCTTCTGAGGTCAGTGGTGCTGCTGGGTCCTGTGCTGTGTCCTGTTCAGTCCAGTGGTGCTGTGTCCTGTGCTCTGTGCTTCTAAGGGCATAGTTATTTCCCCAATATTCCCCTGTGTTTAAAAAAATAAAAAAAAGTTTTTTTTATAAAATACCAAAAACTACTTTAATATTTTTTAATTACCACAAAATTTTCACAACCAATCCTGCAGTATAAGCCCATTGGTACTGCAATATTACCAAGTTCACACATTCAGCAGTAAAAGTCCAGTGGTACTGCAATATTACAAAGTTTACACATTCTGCAGTATCAGTCCAGTGGTGCTGTGTCCTGTGCTCTGTCCTGCTGAGTTCCGTAGTGCTGCTGGGTCCTGTGCCGTGTCCTGTTCAGTCCAGTGGTGCTGTGTCCTGTGCTCTGTGCTTCTAAGGGCATAGTTATTTCCCCATTATTCCCAAGTTTGTAAAAAATAAAAAAAAAGTAAAAAAAAATAAAAAAATTAAAAAAAAAAAAAATATATAATAATTATAACCAAATTTGCAAAACCAATCCAGCATTATAAGTCCATTGGTACTGCAATATTACCAAGTTCACACATTCAGCAGTAAAAGTCCAGTGGTACTGCAATATTACAAAGTTTACACATTCTGCAGTATCAGTCCAGTGGTGCTGTGTCCTGTGCTCTGTCCTGCTGAGTTCCGTAGTGCTGCTGGGTCCTGTGCCGTGTCCTGTTCAGTCCAGTGGTGCTGTGTCCTGTGCTCTGTGCTTCTAAGGGCATAGTTATTTCCCCATTATTCCCAAGTTTGTAAAAAATAAAAAAAAAGTAAAAAAAAATAAAAAATTAAAAAAAAAAAAAATATATATAATAATTATAACCAAATTTGCAAAACCAATCCAGCATTATAAGTCCATTGGTACTGCAATATTACCAAGTTCACACATTCAGCAGTAAAAGTCCAGTGGTACTGCAATATTACAAAGTTTACACATTCTGCAGTATCAGTCCAGTGGTGCTGTGTCCTGTGCTCTGTCCTGCTGAGTTCCGTAGTGCTGCTGGGTCCTGTGCCGTGTCCTGTTCAGTCCAGTGGTGCTGTGTCCTGTGCTCTGTGCTTCTAAGGGCATAGTTATTTCCCCATTATTCCCAAGTTTGTAAAAAATAAAAAAAAAGTAAAAAAAAATAAAAAATTTAAAAAAAAAAAAATATATATAATAATTATAACCAAATTTGCAAAACCAATCCAGCATTATAAGTCCATTGGTACTGCAATATTACCAAGTTCACACATTCTGCAGTATCTTGTGCTACATATAATGGAGACCAAAAATTTGGAGGATAAAGTAGGGAAAGATCAAGACCCACTTCCTCCTAATGCTGAAGCTGCTGCCACTAGTCATGACATAGACGATGAAATGCCATCAACGTCGTCTTCCAAGCCCGATGCCCAATCTCGTAGTACCGGGCATGTAAAATCCAAAAAGCCCAAGTTAAGAAAAAGTAGCAAAAAGAGAAACTTAAAATCATCTGAGGAGAAACGTAAAGTTGCCAATATGCCATTTACGACACGGAGTGGCAAGGAACGGCTTAGGCCCTGGCCCGTGTTCATGACTAGTGGTTCAGCTTCACCCACGGATCTTAGCCCTCCTCCTCCTCCCCCCCCCTACAAAAAATTGAAGAGAGTTATGCTGTCAGCAACAAAACAGCAAACAACTCTGCCTTCTAAAGAGAAATTATCACAAATCCCCAAGGCGAGTCCAAGCGTGTTGGTGGTTGTCAAGCCTGACCTTCCCATCACTGTACGGGAAGAGGTGGCTCGGGAGGAGGCTATTGATGATGTAGCTGGCGCTGTGGAGGAACTTGATGATGAGGATGGTGATGTGGTTATTGTAAATGAGGCACCAGGGGGGGAAACAGCTGATGTCCATGGGATGAAAAAGCCCATCGTCATGCCTGGTCAGAAGACCAAAAAATGCACCTCTTCGGTCTGGAGTTATTTTTATCCAAATCCAGACAACCAATGTATGGCAATATGTAGCTTATGTAAAGCTCAAATAAGCAGGGGTAAGGATCTTGCCCACCTAGGAACATCCTCCCTTATACGTCACCTGAATAACCTTCATAGTTCAGTGGTTAGTTCAGGAACTGGGGCTAGGACCCTCATCGGTACAGGGACACCTAAATCCCGTGGTCCAGTTGGATACACACCAGCAACACCCTCCTCGTCAACTTCCTCCACAATCTCCATCAGATTCAGTCCTGCAGCCCAAGTCACCAGCCAGACTGAGTCCTCCTCAATACGGGATTCATCCGAGGAATCCTGCAGCGGTACGCCTACTACTGCCACTGCTGCTGTTGCTGCTGTTAGTCGGTCATCTTCCCAGAGGGGAAGTCGTAAGACCGCTAAGTCTTTCACCAAACAATTGACCGTCCAACAGTCGTTTGCCATGACCACCAAATACGATAGTAGTCACCCTATTGCAAAGCGTATAACTGCGGCTGTAACTGCAATGTTGGTGTTAGACGTGCGCCCGGTGTCCGCCATCAGTGGAGTGGGATTTAGAGGGTTGATGGAGGTATTGTGTCCCCGGTACCAAATCCCCTCGAGATTCCACTTCACTAGGCAGGCGATACCAAAAATGTACAGAGAAGTACGATCAAGTGTCCTCAGTGCTCTTAAAAATGCGGTTGTACCCACTGTCCACTTAACCACGGACATGTGGACAAGTGGTTCTGGGCAAACGAAGGACTATATGACTGTGACAGCCCACTGGGTAGATGCATCCCCTTCCGCAGCAACAGCAACAGCTGCATCAGTAGCAGCATCTACAAAATGGCTGCTCATGCAAAGGCAGGCAACATTGTGCATTACAGGCTTTAATAAGAGGCACAACGCTGCCAACATATTAGAGAAAATGAGGGAAATTATCTCCCAGTGGCTTACCCCACTTAGACTCTCATGGGGATTTGTGGTGTCAGACAATGCCAGTAACATTGTGCGGGCATTAAATATGGGCAATTTCCAGCACGTCCCATGTTTTGCCCACACCATTAATTTGGTGGTGCAGCATTACCTCAAGAGTGACAGGGGTGTGCAGGAGATGCTTGCGGTGGCCCGCAAAATTGCTGGACACTTTCGGCATTCAGCCAGTGCCTACCGCAGACTAGAGGCACATCAGAAAAGCTTGAACCTGCCCTGCCATCACCTCAAACAAGAGGTTGTGACGCGCTGGAACTCCACCCTCTATATGCTGCAGAGGATGGAGGAGCAGCAAAAGGCCATTCAGGCCTACACAGCCACCTACGACATAGGCAAAGGAGTGGGGATGCGCCTGAGTCAAGCGCAGTGGAGACTGATTTCCGTGTTGTGCAAGGTTCTGCAGCCATTTGAACTTGCCACACGAGAAGTCAGTTCCGACACTGCCAGCTTGAGTCAGGTCATTCCCCTGATCAGGCTGTTGCAGAAGCAGCTGGAGAAAGTGAGGGAGGAGCTGGTAAGCCATTGCGATTACAGCAAGCATGTAGCTCTTGTGGATGTAGCCCTTCGTACGCTTTGCCAGGATCCGAGGGTGGTCACTCTTTTAAAGTCAGAGGAATACATTCTGGCCACCGTGCTCGATCCTCGGTTTAAAGCGTATGTTGTGTCTCTGTTTCCGGCGGACACAAATCTACAGCGGTGCAAAGACCTGCTGGTCAGGAGATTGTCCTCTGAAGAGGACCGTGACATGCCAACAGCTCCACCCTCATTTTCTTCCACATCTATGGCTGCGAGGAAAAAGCTCAGTTTTCCCAAAAGAGGCACTGGCGGGGATGCTGATAACATCTGGTCCGGACTGAAGGACCTGCCAACCATTGCAGACATGTCTACTCTCGCTGCATTGGATGCTGTCACAATAGAAAAAATTGTGGATGATTACTTTGCTGACACCATCCAAGTAGACATGTCAGACAGTCCATATTGTTACTGGCAGGAAAAAAAGGCAGTTTGGAAGCCCCTGTACAAACTGGCTCTATTTTACCTGAGTTGTCCCCCCTCCAGTGTGTACTCGGAAAGAGTTTTTAGTGCAGCGGGGAACCTGGTCAGTGAGCGGCGAAGGAGGTTGCTTCCTCACAACGTTGAAAAAATGATGTTTATAAAAATGAATAATCAATTCCTCAATGAAGTACAGCACTGCCCTCCAGATACTACAGAGGGACCTGTGGTTGTGGAGTCCAGCGGGGACGAATTGATAATGTGTGATGAGGAGGAAGTAGACACTGTAGGGGGAGAGGAATCAGAGGTTGAGGATGAGGACGACATCTTGCCTCAGTAGAGCCTGTTTAGTCTGTACAGGGAGAGATGAATAGCTTTTTTGGTGTGGGGGCCCAAACAAACCAATCATTTCAGTCAAAGTTGTTTGGTAGGCCCTGTCGCTGAAATGATTGGTTTGTTAAAGTGTGCATGTCCTATTTCAACAGCAGACCTCTCAACTGCAGCTCATCCCTCCTCTGCGGGGATAATGTCTCCTGTGCTCTGACACGTCACTCTGTGTACTCTCAGCCTCAGGATCTGACACTACAGCTACCATGCCTCTTGTAGCAGCCCTCACTCCAGGGCCTCTTCCATGTGCAGTGTCCCCCTCTCTCTTGGGTTCACTATAGTGGCATGGAGTTCTCCCCCTCATCCAGGGCACACATTCCTTGCCCTGGCTCAGTCACCACGCTCAGACTTCCAGGCAATGCTGGGGGAGCCTGGGAGCTTCCACCCCAGGTCCCCAGCTACAACTCTCCTCTCCTGTGTCTTCTCTCTCTTTCTGACACTTGAAAGATCGTGCCTTTAAATGAAAAAGTCAGTCTTGATTGCACGACTATGTGCAAGTGCAACAGGGACATTTTTTTGGGTTTACAAAGTCAAACAGTAACACTACGACCCTGTCTGTCTGGGGTCTGTCAATGACGAATTGTCTGGAGCATGTTTTGAGGAGGTATTGTGGCCCCGGTATCAAATTGGGTACCGGGGCCACCCCACTATGCAGTCCAGATACTTGTTTGGTGGAATTCCGACACGTGGAGGGTTTTTTAATTATATTGTGGCCTCGGTACCAAATTGTGTACCGGGGCCACCACACTACGCAGTCAAGATACTTGTTTGGTGGAATTCAGACCAGTTGAGGGTTTTATTATTATATTGTGTGGACCACTCTATCTATACCACACTACAACTCTATACCACTCTATTTCCTACTTTAATTCTATTTAATTCTATTTCCTACTTTAATTCTATTACTAATTAATTACCATAAAGAGGAACCAAAAAAACCAATTTTACCAAAAGTATAATATGACTTAGACTTACAAACACTACACTTGAAAGATCGTGCCTTTAAATGAAAAAGTCAGTCTTGATTGCACGACTATGTGCAAGTGCAACAGGGACATTTTTTTGGGTTTACAAAGTCAAACAATAACACTACGACCCTGTCTGTCTGGGGTCTGTCAATGACGAATTGTCTGGAGCATGTTTTGAGGAGGTATTGTGGCCCCGGTATCAAATTGGGTACCGGGGCCACCCCACTATGCAGTCCAGATACTTGTTTGGTGGAATTCTGACACGTGGAGGGTGTATTTATTTTATTGTGGCCCCGGTATCAAGTTGGGTACCGGGGCCACCCCACTACGCAGTCCAGATACTTGTTTGGTGGAATTCTGACACGTGGAGGGTGTATTTATTTTATTGTGGCCCCGGTACCAAATTGTGTACCGGGGCCACCACACTACGCAGTCAAGATAGATAGATGCGTATCATAGATAAAGTACATTCAGTGGTGTGGGGCAAATTGAAAAATATTCAAAATGCACTGACATTATCAAAAACAAGAGGTTGTCACATGCTAAAACTCCAACATGTATATGATGGAGAGGATGGAGGAGCAGCCGTATGTGTAGTGTAATGCAGACCTGTTGAAGGTTTTTTATATATTTTATTGTGGTGCCCAGTGCCCACTCCTCTACGCAGTCCAGGTACATTTATTGGTGCGAATCAAACAAGTTGATGGTTTTCTTATTATATATATTGTGGTGACCCACTCCTCTACGCAGTCCAGGTACATTTATTGGTGCGAATCAAACAAGTTGATGGTTTTCTTATTATATATATTGTGGTGACCCACTCCTCTACGCAGTCCAGGTACATTTATTGGTGCGATTCATAAAAGTTCAGGGTTTTTAATATATTGTGGTGACCCACTCCTCTACGCAGTCCAGGTACAATTATTGGTGCGAATCATAAAAGTTCAGGGTTTTTAATATATATTGTGGTGACCCACTCCTCTACGCAGTCCAGAAAGATACCTTGTTGCAACGTTTTGGACTAATAACTATATTGTGAGGTGTTCAGAATACACTGTAAATTAGTGGAAATGCTTGTTATTGAATGTTATTGAGGTTAATAATAGCCTAGGAGTGAAAATAAGCCCAAAAACTTGATTTTTAAACTTTTTATGTTTTTTTCAAAAAAAATCCGAATCCAATACCTTAAATCCGAACCGAGACCTTTCGTCAAGTGTTTTGCGAGACAAATCCGAACCTCAAAAATAACGAAAATCCGGATCCAAAACACAAAACACGAGACCTCAAAAGTCGCCGGTGCACATCCCTAGTTATAATAACACATGTCATTTATAGTGCTACAAAATACTGTACACAAAGCACTGAAATCACCCAAATATTACTCAGAGGAAACAATAATCCTCTTGGGACATATGCGGCAATCAGTTATTTATAACTGAACACATTAGTATTCTCAAGTCATTTTGCTTATTTTTTTATATCCGATCCAAAAACTGACCAGTGACACAAGATAATGCTAAATACAAACCAATGGTAAAGCACAAAACAGAACTAAAACTTAAAAGTGATAGGCAGTTGTTTCAATTGCAATTAAGTCCAATTTTATTGTATTTGTATACTTTTGGTAAGCCAGTGTAAATAATAGATCACTCCTAATAAGAAGGACAACAGGGAAGTATTTTTTAGAAACACCAGTCTCTCTTGACTTTTATGTCACTTCTGTCTTGAAAAATTATCCGATGTCAGAATCATCTCCACATTGAGGGCTCTAAGGCACACACAAACTCAACTTGGTGATCCCTATAGTCTTCTGCCATGCTACATACAAGTATTTTATGTCCTCCATTGTTGTGTAGTTAAACGCCTGTACACAGACATCCAGGGTTACAGCAGGAGCTCAGAGTCCCCATAAAAGCCCAGGACTGGTATTTGGTAGATGCCTGTCATAATTTAAGCTTGCTAAAGCCTGGGGGGGTATATTTACTAAACGGCGGGTTGGAAAAAGTGGAGATGTTGCCTATAGCAGCCAATCAGATTCTAGCTGTCATTTATTTAGTGCATTCTACAAAATGACAGCTAGAATCTGATTGTTTGCTATAGGCAACATCTCCACTTCTTCAAACCTGCAGTTTAGTAAATCTAGCCCTGGGTGTTATCTTTGGACTGATTACTTGCTGACAACCTCGCCTGTACCTGACTATGATTCTTACTACTTGCCTTGAAACCTTGTTTATCCTGACTCTGATTCTGTCCTATTTTGCCTGTGCCATTTTCTAACCTCCTGTGTTACAATACTTTGCCTTGTTTGTCTTATCGGTAAATAAACCTGACTGAAGTTCCAACTGAGCAAATGTTATAGATTAGTGGCCACATCATTTATACACGCATTAAAATGTACTAAGCCCACCTTATGACTATATAGACTGGCTTCCTCTACGCATGCGCAGTGGAACTAGGAGCACAGGATTTGGATTTCCAGTTTCACTTTCAATAAAATGAAAAAAATTTAAAAAAAATTAAAAATGTAAAAAACAAACAAAGGAGTTTTAAAATAAATGCAAAAGAGAAAAAAAATGCTTTATTGAAATAATCAAGCCTTTTGTCTCTGAGAGGCTGCAACAGCAATGGGAGGTGGGCACTGGAGGATACATAGGAAGATATCTACAATATCAAAATTGATCCTAGTCTCTCTCTTTCTCTGTCTGTTTGTATGTTAGGGAATTGTGTGTATGTTAGGGAATTTAGACTGTAAGCTCCAATGGGGCAGGGATTGATGTGAGTGAGTTCTCTGTACAGCGCTGCGGAATCAGTGGCGCTATATAAATAAATGGTGATGATGATGATGATCTTTCTATTTTTCCTTGGTACCTGAGATGATGATAGGGATAAGAGGATTCCTTCCAGTGGTACCCTGGAATCTTTCTTAAGTAGGTACCTGGCAAAACCTTGCAAAACTGGTTGTTGGGGGCGGATAGATGTTTTGAGAGAAGCCTTAAGTCCGTTGAAACTAGGGTATAGGAAAACAATTTTACATGGAAAAGTCACATCCTAAACATGCTGGAGGTTTCACCACACAATTAGCTATATAGAACATATCCTTAAATCCTGTTACACAGAAAGTGTTATCTGATTTAACACTGTAATGCAATTTAATCAGCTGCTATGGGGTGAAACATCATAGACCTTTGCCTCCGTCAGGAAATGGAGGTGCCCCTGCAGCTTAACCACCTTACCCGCCATCTGTTATCAGCTGCACGGAGTAAGTGAGATCCCCTTTCCACATATCATTAGGCCTCAAGACATATAAGCAAAATAAACATCACTATTTATAGCATAAAATACTTCTCTAGATGTTTCACAGCGCTCATAGTAATCTGACTCCCAGAACTTGGAATAAGAGGGTAATGAGTTGTTCATTTGAATGTTACACATTAGAAGAAAATAACAGAGTAATGTCCTTATAATCAAGTCACTTGTTACTCAGAAACTTCATTACTCAAATATTTAGTACTTAGTCACACTGTTTTCTCGGAAATATGAGAAAGTCTGTAACTTACACTGCCCTATATTTTCCAAGCAAATACTTAAAATAATAGTTAACCATGTATATCAAGTCATATAGAGACATCTTTATAATCAAGTCGCTTGCATGTGCAAAGATCATTGCAGGAAAACTGTATGGAAAACATATGTTTTTGATACATTTTTTATGCATTTGTTCTGTGTTCAGCAGGACTCGGTTGAATTGATCAGTTTTACTAACCACAAGTCAAGTACATAAAAAAAATGCACGTCTTAATCCATTTGTCATGCATTCAGCCACATTTGACTTTGTGTATAACAAAATTCATATTTTTCACTACACTTAATGCATATAACACAAACATGATTCAAACTCAATTGTATTGTTCTGAAATTACCATAAATACCATCATATACAGCATAAAGAATAAAAATAGATACTTGGGGGGAATTCAATTCTGTGCAACGTGCCACTGAACATCAACGTGAACAGTCTGCAGTGTTACATCCCGTGGATGGTCTTCTCGACTGTTCCAGACGCACTCTGTGGGACAACGTGCAGAATTGATTTCCCCGTTCCAATTAACCCAGCATAAAGAAGGTATCTAGAGATGATAAATATTGTGTTACATTTACTCTTTTACTTGTCATGTGACATTTTTTTCTAATTGGTCTTTATCAACCTCTTATTTCTCTAAGTGAAATGAAGGGATGGCGCGTTACAGAACGACGGGACTACTGCAGACAGGTGAGGTACTATGCATCAGGATGACAATGGGTGACTATAGGACGAGGGATGTTTGAGGTTCTCTTTAGAATCCAGAAAATCTGCACTGCAACACAGTAATAACATCATTCAAATGTAATTTAATCTGACAGTCACCTGAAATATATATACATTCAGCTTCAAAATGTGATTAAATGTGTTCGCTGCCTGAATAAATCAATATTCAGTCAGAATACGGTTATATTAAAAGCACATGTTTTCCTCCAAAGACCAGGCCATACAGTGATGGACACCATGAAACAAAGTTATATCAGGGCAATAATAAATATTTAAAAGGAGCACCTACCCGATGCCCACCAGGACACTGAGGCCTCTTAACAAAGGTTCTGTTTTGGGGACATCTCTAAAAGAGCCTATATTTCTTATTCTTATGTCAGCTCTTTATAAATAATAATACATATAAAAGCTGTTATAGCAGCTGTTGCTAGCCTAATGTTCTACTGTCTCCAAAAATGTAACTATTAAACGTAATTTAATTTTAAGAAACAATCTGGTCATGCAATGCAAGAGCTAAACCAGATTAGTCACATTACCTCACTATACACACTGAACAACAATTTGATCTGACAGACTAGATTGGTGTATGTGAGAAGAAGGGATATGCTGATCTGATTTTAACATTTTCAATCAAAGTGACAGACCAATACACTGTCATCCTAAATAACAACATATTTCCGATCTGATACAAAAGAAAGACATTTTGACCAATGCTGCACATCTCCATGTGGGAGTGAGAGTATCTGCAGACAATCCGTTGCTAGGGGCAAATCTGATCAATCAGCACCACACACAGAACAATCTGATCAATGGCAGAAAAATGAATTTTCTGACCAACTGGAAATAGTAAACAGGTCCCGTCTACTGAGTCCACAGATATCTTCATCAGCAAATGACCAAACTGGTAAATTTGTACTATGAAATAATTATGTATGTAGGTATAAAAAGTGACAACTCTGGTCATACATGACCAGATCTGTGTCTAATTTGTTAACACACACCTACATTGTCAAATTGTACAGTTACGGTGTTTTGCTATTCACAATCATATGGGATCCAATCACTATGGACGGCAAATGATCAATCACCATTGATCGAATAGTGGTCAGAGGAACAAAACGGCAGATTAAGTACATCTTGTAGCCAATTAAATCATCATGTGTGTAACCTCAGACCATACCCTAAGCAAGAACACAAACATATGCCTTGAAATGTTTACTACTTAACACCACACTGCATGGTAGATTGGTATAAACTAGGTGTGATGCCATTAATAACCTGTAGTGCCCAGTGATGATTATTGCAACAACGAAGCTCCAAATCACAGAATGAAGCTGGTCACCCATCATTGGTGGTCAGGAGTTCTAATCTTGCTCCCCTGATGCGTACCCACCTACCCACTCTAACCACCAGTGCTTCAGTAGCCAAAACCAATCATAGCAGTGCACTAAGGAGTCTAATCTGATCTCTGCTCAGTGCTTGGCTACTGATGATAAGTAAACTAAATCTATGGTGAGGGGTGAACAGCATTGAGGTGCAATAGTGGTTTTTACAGTTCATTAAAATAAATTAACTTGTAATTGGTTGATTTACTGTTAAATGGTAAATCATTATTATATATTGACTTGTACATTAGATCAATTTTGGTAAACTCTATAATTAAACTACATGATAAAATATTATTTACATTGCGTTAAAAAATTACTCTTGTAGATAAAACATGTCTATGTATGGTATAGTTGAGATGCATTTATAATAGTTTCTGATCAGTGGTATGTCTCTCTATGTAATGTGAAGACAAGCAAACAACAAGTGAACACCTATTAATACCAAGTGTGCTTATTTCGCCATTAGCAACACTGGAAGGTATGATGACATACCTGACAATCATTACATGACATGTACGTCATAGTTGTCAACATGTTAAAATCATTTCCAAGGACACTTTGCTGCACAGCAGATGAATTTCAGCATCTTATGTGAGATGTCTTGTCACCGAGAACTACAATCCAACACGATTGGGCACTGAACATGGTCATTATTATTATTATTATTATTATATTTTAGTTATAAGGTTCAACAAGGCCTCCGCAGTGTCATGCATAGGGTTTGAGAACATACAACAAATTTACATAAGTACATACAGATAAGAACAATGAGTACAGCTAAGCAGAATAATACATGTATGGATGAAAATAACAGAAATAAATCCCATGGCATACAAAAACAATTCAGTGTAAGACAAGACAGGAACAGAGAGGAGGGTGGAGAGCGAGCAGACATGAGATATAGGGTAGAGGACCTGTGAAAGCTAACATTCTAAAGGGAGGGGGTAATGAGAGACACTTAGAGGAAATGGGAACAAAAGGCATAGTGGAATCACTATGGTGCAGAGGTCTGCAAGATACTTAGGCCATGATGTAGAGAGGCCTAGATGCAGGGCCGGATTAAATGAATGGAGGCCACTGGGCTAAGGGAGCCTCCATTCACCCGTGAGGCCCCCAATGTGAGCCACCCGTCGCCCCCCCCCCCCGTACCCCGTGAGGGCCCCCCCCAAGCGCTTACCTGTCACTGTAGTCTCGTCCCCGGCGCGCTGTAAGCTCCTTACTGAGGAGATCTCGCGAGAGTTCACTCGCGAGATCTCCTCAGTAAGCAGATTACTGAGCGCCGGGGACGGAGGACTACAGTGACAGTGCTCAGCAGCATTGATCGGGCTGGGGGCGCCCCCGCCCCCGGACCGATCAATAATGCTGCTGAGGACTTTGAAGGGCACCCTGGATGCCAGAGGCCCCTGGGCTATAGCCCAGTTAGACCTCGGGTTAATCCGGCCCTGCCTAGATGGGACCAAGGTGGTGCAGGGGCATTAAGCTGGGTACACACTACAGAAATTTTGACCAACTTTTTATGCCGAGCGATTTTACATGCGACCGATGGTCCGATCGCTCGGTCCATGGACTGCATACACGCTAACCTTGTTTAGGACGATAAAGGGAAGAGCGGACGTCCCTTTAGCGCCTTTTTACAGCCATGTAGTCGTGAGCAATGACTGTAATTTCGTACTCACTGTTGTGGATCGGTCGGAAGTTTATACACACCACACAACGGAAACGAGATTGGAACGAAAATATTAAACGGTACGACCAACCAAATGAGGCGAGAATCGTCCATTTGGGCAGACTTTCGACCATCGTGTAACTGTACACACTGACCCGACTTTTGAACGAGCGGTCGTATGTCGGCTGTTTGAGCCGATTATTGGACGAAAACAGTGTAGTGTGTACCCAGCTTAAGTCAGCAAATACAAAAGCAATGGGAAAAAGAGTGGGAGAGGGAATTGGTGGCAGGAGAGCAGTGAATTGACAGGCAGGAGTGAAGTGGTGAGAAGGTGGAGGTCAGAGAGTTTGTGGAAAGCAGAAGTAACAAGTGAAAAGGTAGGGGCCAGAGAGAGCAGGAGTTACGCAGGGAAACAAAGAGAGAAAACAAAGATATAATTATCAAGTAACAATATGTAAATGTTTGTATTTTAGATAAGTATTAAAAATAATTACAACCCTGTAAACCTATAGAAAAAGATGGGGGCTAATGCAGAGCTGGTCGCAAAATGGGAATAAATCACTCTTACAAAAAAAAAAAGCATGGACATATGTGTATATGCAGAACCGTACCCATATCAAGTGTCCGTCTCCTCATCGGCAGCATATGCGCCTGGTTTATGCAAAGTCAGCATGTATTGCACATGCCCTCCAGCTGGTACAAAGGTTATGCCTCCAATAGTTATATATATGCATGTACCTGCAGGTCTGCAGGAACCACTTTACTGCATTTGCAAAGCCCTCCCTCCCCTGTTCCGCCTCTCCAGTCTTAAGTACGTGGAAGTCTGCATTGGTGTCTGTTCTCTTTGTCGGTATATTCAATGCAAATTTATACTATCTATGTATGTTCAACTTACCATTGCATCATACATATATAGACTAATCAAACTTGTACTGTGGTACAATTATACTTTGTTTCCTATTGGAAAATTAATTGAATTCCCACTGACAAACTGTTAACGCCTGGAACTGTCCTTGTATATAAAGGATAGTTGGTGGCTATATGTATTGTTTACATTCAATCCATGAGCCATTTTAAAAATGCTAATTTCCTAACCAATGCCTTCATTCATGAAATTAAAGCTATGTAAGTGAAGTGGTATAGCAATATTATATTAAATTCATAGATAAAAATAAAGCGTATTCACAGCCAATGCGAAGCATCCAAATGGTTATCTAGAGCTCAGCAAATCTGCCCTAAATGAGCACATTTTCCTTTTGTACATCTCTGCATGAACCACAATCAATAGCCAAGTTCACAATGTGAGGATTTTTATGACTGCTGTTCTATCATGAAAACTCAGCACTTTGCAATCAAACTTTCTAATAACAAGAATATCCTGGGCTTCTGTGGATATGAGGGAAATGTATATGTTCTGTTGCCTTGGTGATGTTATCCCTAAGCGCAGGCCAGATATACCTTTCTAGAACAGCAAGTGTGGCAGTAGACAATATTTGACGTCTTACGTCTGCTCTGAAGCTATCTTATCCATCTGGTATTTTGCAGAAGCCACTATGCTATTATAATACTTTGCAATAATATTAAATAAATATCAGGCTTCTCAGAGCAAGATGCAAACTAGGATGTGTGCCTTATCAAATCTCAGAATATGACATTTGGAAATACTCGTTGGTAGAGGCTACTGAAGTAA